>NC_048302.1:5798839-5856321 GCF_013100865.1 Trachemys scripta elegans
AATAATATAAGAGCTAATAGATTATGTATATTTGTTTGATAATTTATTTTCTTACTTTATATCTGTTGAATGTATATCCAGATGAGGTATAAATAAATATAAATAAAGGGCATGGAATTTTCAAGGGTGCCCAATGTAGGGAGCAGAATTAGGGCATTGTTGAAGGCAGTTGAAAATTCCACCCAAAATGTAGCAAAGAAGCCATTTCCCAGATGCCTGGGAATCTCTCTATCAAATGTACTTCTATGGCACCCATTACTGTAGCAAATGAGCCCTCACACTCTTTCTAAAATGTAATTATCCTCATGACATCCCTGTGCGATAAGGACGTGCTATTAACTCCACTTGGCAACTGGGGAACTGAGGCAGATTGATGAAGGCTGTCCTGCAATCGTGAGCCAAGCCTGCAGCTTGAGTAGACATACCCAAACTAACTTTAGTCTAGCTAGCTCGGCTACCGGACCAGCAACGCTGTAGCAGCATACGGTTCAACATAGGTTATACGAGCCCACCATGGGTAATTACTCACAGGGCTACCCCACACTGGAGCAGGCCCTGTTGCGGCTTCTCTACTCTAGGACTCAAGCTAGCTGGATTAAAACTAGCTTGGGTAGATCTACTCAACCTGCAGTCAAACCCAGTGGTTGCATTGTAGATGTATCCATTGTGACTTGCCTTGTGTCACACAAGATGTGTGGCAAAGCAAGAATGTGACGTGGGTCTCTAACTGCCTGGGTTAGTACTCTAACCATCATTCCTCCAATTCTGGTTCATCCATCTTTATGTTCAGAATTTGATCATATCCGATAAAGCCTGGATATCAGCTCAAAACACAATAGAAGAGGCGACATCAGGGTTGTAAGTAGAACTAAATGTGGTAGAAGCTCAGTTACGAACACCAAAGTTACAAACTGACTGGTCAACCACACACCTCACTTTGGAACCAGAAGTACACAATCAGGCATCAGCAGAGACCAAACAAAGAAACAAACACAGTATAGTACAGTGTTAAACATAAACCACTAAAAAAGGGAAAGTTTAAAAACAATTGACAAGGTATGGAAACTGGTTCTGTGCTTGTTTCATTGAACTTAAGATGGTTAAAAGCAGCATTTTTGTTCTGCGTAGTGAAGTTTCAAAGCTGTATTACATCAATGTTCAGTTGCAAACTTTTGAAAGAACAATCACAATGTTTGTTCAGAGTTACGAACAACCTGCATTCCCAAGGTGTTCTTAACTCTGGGGTTCTACTGTAGACTCTAATCTTGCTTTGATTTTGACCCAGACCCTGGAGTCTTTGAAGCCCTGAGACTTTTCTTTGCTGACCAGAAACCCTACTGCTTTTAGCAAGTGCATGAAGGTTGTGTCTTAGTAGACTTTCTGATTCCAGTGCATTCAAGATACCGTGTAATCCCAAAGAACTCAGACTGACTAGTCCTATCACCATGGTAAAGTCCCTTAGGGGTAATGCACAGGCCAAATGCCATTACCTTCCATCATGACAGTGCTCCTCCCCAAGAGAAACTATTATAACTGGGATGAATAAGGCTCCTGAGTGAGGTTTTTTTTTTGGGGGGGGGGGGGGGTTGGTCAGAAATAGCTATTGGAAACTGTCTTTTAAGTCTTTGAGACCACTCATGTGAAATAGTGGGGCAGTCCTGGGGACTTGGGGATCACAAATGGAACATATCAATTCAGCTTTAACTATTTCCAATGGCTGGAAGTTGAAGCTAGACAAATTCTGACTGGAAACACTGCTCTACAGCCAAAATGCTTCTGACATAAATGTAGTAAAACTTTACTAATTCTGGGTCACTGAGAACAAAAATGATGCTTAAAATTGTTGATTGGCTCTAGTTTTCAAGATATGCTACTGGGTCAGTATATACGACCCTTGACTTGGGAATGGCGGAGGATAAGTGAGTTATAAAGGGAAGGGATCTCAGTTTAAACCAGAAATGACTAAAATACATCTTTGACTGGATCTATGAATAAATCTATGACCGGGTTTGGACAGTACTTGCTTTTTAGGCAAAACAATGAATGATGCAATCTGAAGCTGGTATTGCATCATACATGATATGAATTGCATCATGTTATTCCTAGAAGTCATGGATGATGCAATCATAACGAAGCTTACATCGCTCTGCTGAACAAATTGCCCTATATCAGCTCTAGAAATCATACAGTGTCGTGCTCTCTTATTTGTCAGTGTTTGATTTTGCAAAGGGACACATTTCTGTTTAGCCAAATTGAGCAGAGATGCCTCGTACTTGTGTGAACAGTGCAGATAACTTCTGCTATGTTTGTGGTGAAGTGACTTTTGCATCACAAAAGCGCAGTATAATCACTATGGCTAAGAAAGCCTATCACCTTTATTTTGGCTGCAAAATTGGAGATCAGGACAAGAGGTGAGTCCCACACATATGCTGCAACACTTGTGCAACAAATCTTCGCCAATGGTTGAACAGGAAAAGGAAATCTATGCCTTTTGCAGTGCCAATGATTTGGAGAGAGCCAACAGATCATACCAGCAATTGTTTCTTCTGCATGGTGCCTCCAGTTGGGAAAGATGTGTCAAAGAAGAAAAAGTGGACTATGCATTAACCAAACATTCCATCAGCTATACGCCCAGTACCCCACGGAGAAGGACTGCCGGTTCCTGATGCACCAGAATCATTCTCACTTGAGTCAGACGAGGAAGAGGAAGAGGATGAAACTTCTGGTCCTGAACCATCAATGTCACAGGACCCACATTTTCTCCCATCCTCCTCCTCTGAACCACACCTCATAACACAAGGTGAACTGAATGACCTTGTCAGGGATTTGGAACTACCCAAGAGTAAGGCAGAGCTGTTGGGCTCCAGACTACAGCAGTGGAATCTCCTGGCAGGTGATGTTAGGGTTTCCATGTTCCGTGACCGTCAAAAGGATCTTGTCCCATTCTTCTTCGTGGAAGGTGATCTTGTAGCCTGCAACAACATCGATGGTGTAATGGCAGCCCTCAACATCGTTCACAATCCAGATGAGTGGAGACTGTTCATTGATTCATCGAAGACGAGTCTTAAAGCTGTTTTACTGCATAATGGCAATCAATTCCAGTTGGTCATGCAATCCATATGAAGGAAACCTATGACAACATGAAACGACTTTTGAGGTGCATAAGCTATGACCAACATCAGTGGCAGCTTTGTGGCAATTTGAAGGTTGTTGCTCTCTTGCTTGGTCTGCAGACTGGATACCCAAAGTACTGTTTTCTCTGCGAATGGGATAGTCGTGCAAGAAATTCCCACTACATCGAGAAAGATTGGCCTCTATGACAGTCATTGGAGCCTGGGAGGAAAAGTGTTCAGCATCCACCACTTGTTGAATCAAGGAAGATTTTGTTACCACCCTTACACATCAAGCTGGGTCTGATGAAGAACTTTGTCAAGGCCATTGACAAAACACAAGCAGCTTTCAAGTACCTCCGTGGAAAATTTCCAAGGTTAAGTGAAGCTAAGATAAAGGAAAGTGTCTTTGTTGGTCCTCAGATTCGTGAACTTCTTCGAGATGATGCATTTGACCATGCACTGCGTGGCAAGGAAAAGACGGCATGGAAAGCCTTCCAGTTAGTGGCAATAAATTTTCTCAGAAACAACAAGGCAGACAACTACAGGTTGTTGGTGGAAAACCTCCTCAAGGCATACAAAAGCCTTGGTTGCAACATGTCACTAAAGATACATTTTTGGCACTCTAATCTAGATTTTTTTCCCACCAAACTGCGGAGCAGTGAGCGACGAGCACGGTGAGCGATTTCACCAGGACATTGCAACAATGGAGAAATGCTATCAGGGCAAATGGAGCCCATCAATGCTTGCAGACTATTGCTGGACAGTGACAAGAGATGCTCCATTTAATGAATACAAGAGACAAGCCAAGAAGCGCCGAGTAGACACTGAATAGGACTAAACTATGTACATAATAGTTTTTTGCCTTTTGTTTCCTAATAAATTTTATTTATATAACCCTTTTGCTGATTTTTAAAGTGTTACATAAACAGGTCAGGTGAAATATTATCATGTAAAGCAACCATAAACACATGAAAAGACCTAGGTTTACAATTTATGATTAAAACTCTATCTACACAATATACATAGACATAAAATGTAAAAACTTAAATATCTTAGAAACAGTAGCCAATCAGTTGTTTTAATTGTCCATATTTGAATTCAGCACATCAAAATACATAATAAATAGCACATTTCATCTCTGAAGCAGACAACTTCTCAAAAATTGTAGATCAGTGAAATAAGACACATATTTTTAACAGTGAGGGTAATTAACTGTTGGAACAACTTAAGGGTCATGGTGGATTCACCATCACTGGCAACTTTTAAATCAATTTTTTTAAAGAGGTATGCTTTAGTTCAAAAGGAATTATGTTGGGACTTTTTCTGGTCTGGAGGTCAGACAAGATAATCACAGTGGTTCCTTCTGGCCTTAGAATGTATCAATTTCCATTCAAAACCATTTCTTTATCCTGAGCCTAAAGGTCTTGTCAGATTTTTCTCCTTTAGGCAAAGAAGGCATCTCTGTCTAAATGTATTGTCAAAGAGAGGCTGTGTGTGTGTGTACACACAGATACTTTGCAGTATAAGGGAATTGAAATACAGGTTCAGGCACTTCAGACAGTCATTGGACCAGACTCTGATTTCACTTATACTTAATTTTGAATCAGTGTTACTTCATTGACATCCGTGGACTTACTCCTGATTCACACATGTGTAACTGAGATCAGAATCTCGCTCCATGTGCAGATGTAATGGGGACTGTAGTAAGTAAGGCATGAAGCACCACATTGAACAATAAGGCTAAAACAAAATATTGAATAGCTCCTTATTCATATTCAATGAGAACTGTCCCTCTGTAATGGGGCAGTTGCCCCGCTCCAGGAGAAAATGGGTTAAAGTAGGCCAGAGAGGCTGCACAGATGGGCAGCCAATCAGAAAGGGCCTGTGGGAAACCAATCAGGGCCAGGCTGAGCCCTATATAAAGCCTGCGGCACAGAGGAGAGATTAGTTTCCCCCTGACCAGCAAGGGAGGAGGACTGGCTCCTGATAGAAGGAGCGGCACCCTGGACAGAGCAGTGCTGGGCAGGGTAGCAGGGCAGTGGCAGCTCTGGCTGACCCAGCCAGACTGCAGGCCTTGAAACAAGGGCTGAGTGGGTGCTAGGGCTATGGGGAAGTGGCCCAGGTAAGGCAGGCAGTGATGGGGAGTGGAGAAAGGCAACAAGCGACTGCTGCTTGAGGGTCCCTGGGCCGGGGCCCAGAGTAGTGGGTGGGCCTGGATCCCTCCCTTTCCCCCCTTGCACTGCATCTTGCCACGAGAGAGCATGGCCCATGGATTGCACCTTGTCCCTGAGGAAAGGGACATTTTAGTTCACAGGATCTAAAATTATGTACCACAGGCAGAGAATAGGAGACACAAAGATGCCACCAATGCCCAAGACTCCTGGAATGGCAGGGAATTGAGTAGGTGAAATATACCCAATTGATCCCAGCAGATGATCCATGACATATGCTGCAGAAAAAGGCAACCCCACACCACCCCAAGGTCTCTGCTGATTTGACCTAGGGACAAATTCCTTCCTCTCTCCAAATCTGGTGAATGGTTATACCCTGAACAAATGAGCAAGGCAAAATATGCCAGCCAGCTGTTGTGGCAGAGCTCCGACCTTGTCCCCATGGGTCCCGTGCTTCTAGGCAGTTTATGCTAGCCTCAGAGGCTCACTGCAACCCTCCATGTCACCCTTCTCTCTCTAGGGCCAGGGTTACTGTCTACTGAGACCTTTTAATCACAAGCCAGCAAGGTGATTGGTGAGAGAACTCCCACAGTCTCTGTTGTCCCGACGGGCTTATTCAAGAACAGTTTAGCCTCCTGTCATGTCAGGGGCCTGTCTTCCCCTCCCAGGATGTGTTTCTGTAGTGGCGGGTTGGGGGGAACCTAGGCCCGCCCTCTACTCCAGGTTCCGGCCCAGGGACCATAGTGAGAACCGCTTTACTGCCCACTGCTCGGGTCTTCCTCAACCGGGTTCTGCGAGAAGGCATGCCCCGCCCACCCTCCACCCCAGGCCCTCTGGACCTTTTCATCGGGCCCGTGGACCTGCCAGGCCATTCCACGCCTTTACCATGAGCCGGCTGCATGACTTGCAGAGGTTTGGTTCTGGACCACACCAAGAAAACATCTGTATGAGCCACACTCTTCATGTCCTCACCCTCGCATCCCACTCCGACACGAAGTGGCGGGACTTCTTACCATCTCTGGAGGGTGAGGAGCCCCGGTGGGCCAGCCTATATTCCACGCTGGTCCCGAGGCCCACCGGGGATTTCGGCTGGCGGATCCTGTTATCTCCTTAGTTGTCCCCCGCAATTATTTGGAATCCCGGACCTGTGGATCCTCCCCTGAGGCTGTGGGGAGGTCTTTTAGCAGTGGGCGGGCTTCTGCCCTCCCACTTCCTGGATCCCAACAGGACCACTCTGCAGTACCCAACTGGCCTGGGTCTATCACAGTATCTAAGACAGGATTTTCTGTTGTACCACAGAACACCAGTCCACCCCAACCAGTATCCCATCTTTAACTATACAACATAAAGGCTGAAAGCCAAAGCACTCAGAAGTACTGAGTTAATACTACATATAATACAAACTAGAATTATTTTACATAGCTCTCATTTATTAAATTGCAATACAATGCACAGACTTTTCAGGTGAGATCTACAAGAGAAGCAAAGTTTGAAGAAAACCAGTGCAGAGCATTTGGCAAGTTTAATGTATTTCATTTGGCTTGTTCAAGTTGCATCTAAGGCCTGGTCCACACTAACTCCCCACTTCGGACTAAGGTACGCAAATTCAGCTACGTTAATAACGTAGCTGAATTCGAAGTACCTTAGTCCGAACTTACCGTGGGTCTAGACGCGGCAGGCAGGCTCCCCTGTCGATGCCGCGTACTCCTCTCGCCAAGCTGGAGTACCGGCGTCGACGGCGAGCACTTCCGGGATCGATCCCAGAAGATTGATTGCCTGCCGCCGAACCAGGAAGTAAGTGTAGACGTACCCCAACTGAGGGCTAGATAGCATGTTAGTGGGAGGAGGGTGATGGATTTAATGTGTTAGCCTTTAATCAGTTTATGCCTTCTAGGTGGCAAAGTATTCCTCAGAATTAAGGGGCGGGAAGATTTGGACCAGAAGATGATGAATCAGGGATCTTTTTCTGCCTCTGCCATATATTTCCCATATGACTATATTGCCAACCGGAGCAGTCAAATGTCATGTGTCAGGGCCAAAAAACAAATGAAATCTGCTTAAAATCATTAAATTTTAAAGTAACTTGTTGGGTTCTTTTTGTCTTCTGGAGTTGCAGCCTTTGGGGACCATGTTTTCCATTTTCTTCTGTGTCCAGGAAGACTAGGAACTGGAGCTTGTTGAAAGTTGAAATTTCGATTTCGCTGGAAATATTAACATTTTGACATTTTGGTTTTGTTCTGAAATATTTAAAAAAATTCCTATGAAGTAAAACTTCAAGCTAGAGTGGCCGCTTGACTGCAGGGGTGCTAACAGGCCACTGGAGCTGAATGGGCCCTTGCAATATACGCTGGCGACATATGCTAAAGTATCTGTTGGACCTTGCATTTGGCTGTGATGCTGGGAGTACCTTTCCCAGACCTGAAGAAGAGCTCTGTGTGGATCGAAAGCTTGTCTGTCTCACTGTGATGGAGTGTCTGCCCCACACTGTCATGCAGGGGGTTAATGGGGCCCTAGGGAAACCATGGAGGAAACAGCCAATAATAGTAGGGCTGTGAGAAACTGTGGATGTGGTATACCTAACTTTAGTAAGGCATTTGATACGCTTTTGCATGATATTCTTACCGATAAACTAGGCAAATACAATTTAGATGGGGCTACTATAAGGTGGGTGCATAACTGGCTGGATAACCATACTCAGAGAGTTGTTATTAATGGTTCCCAATCCTGCTGGAAAGGCATAACAAGTGGGGTTCCGCAGGGGCCTGTTTTGGGACTGGCTCTGTTCAATATCTTCATTAACAACTTAGATATTGGCATAGAAAGTACGCTTATTAAGTTTGCAGACGATACCAAAACTGGGAGGGATTGCAACTGCTTTGGAGGACAGGGTCATAATTCAAAATGATCTGGACAAATTGGATAAATGGTCTGAGGTAAAGAGGATGAAGTTTAACAAAGACAAATGCAAAGTGCTCCACTTAGGAAGGAACAATCAGTTTCACACATACAGAATGGGAAGAGACTGTCTAGGAAGGAGTACGGCAGAAAGGGATCTAGGGGTTATAGTGGACCACAAGCTAAATATGAGTCAACAGTGTGATGCTGTTTGAAAAAAAAGCAAACGTGATTCTGGGATGTATTAACAGGTGTGTTGTGAGCAAGACATGAGAAGTCATTCTTCCGCTCTACTCTGCTCTGGTTAGGCCTCAACTGGAGTATTGTGTCCAGTTCTGGGCACTGCATTTCAAGAAAGATGCGGAGAAATTGGAGAGGGTCCAGAGAAGAGCAACAAGAATGATTAAAGGTCTTGAGAACATGACCTATGAAGGAAGGCTGAAAGAATTGGGTTTGTTTAGTTTGGAAAAGAGAAGACTGAGAGGGGACATGATAGCAGTTTTCAGGTATCTAAAAGGATGTCATAAGGAGGAGGGAGAAAACTTGTTCACCTTAGCCTCTAAGGATAGAACCAGAAACAATGGGCTTAAACTGCAGCAAGGGAGGTTTAGGTTGGACATTAGGAAAAAGTTCCTAACTGTCAGGGTGGTTAAACACTGGAGTAAATTGCCTAAGGAGGTTGTGGAATCTCCATCTCTGGAGATATTTAAGAGTAGGTTAGATAAATGTCTATCAGGGATGGTCTAGACAGTATTTGGTCCTTCCATGAGGGCAGAGGACTGGACTCGATGACCTCTTGAGGTCCCTTCCAGTCCTAGAATCTATGAATCTATGAACAGCCAATCAGAGCCCAGCAGGCCCATATAAAAAGAGTTGCAGGACAGAGCAGGGGTAATTACTGCCTGGAGCTCAAGGAGGGAGGACTGAGTGCCTGGCTGGCAGAGGAAAGCTAACACCTTGGACAGAACAGTGCTGCTAGCAGGGACCAGAGGAGCTAGAGAAGAGCTCCTGGTTGGCTGCTGGGATTTGCAGGCTGAGACCTTGAGGCAAGGGTGAAGAGAGTGCTGGGGCCATGGGGAAGTGGCTGGACAACTGGCTGTAGCCCCCACTTGGGAAATGGTGGGACAGTTGGACTACAAATCTCGTCCCTGGAAGGGGATAGCACAGATCATGATATGGCTGGGGGGCTTTGTCATGAAGAGAATGCCATGGTCCTCAGAGTGAAGCAGAAATGACAGGGGCTGAGGCACCACGAGGACTGGGCGTACCGACTTGCAGTGTTAATCCTCAAGATGTCTAGCAGGAGGCACCAATGTGGTGAGTGGAGCCCCGTCACACTCACCAACAGAAGTTGGTCCAATAAAAGATATTACTTAAACCACTTTGTTTATCTAAAAACGTATGGCAGGCCAGCTCTTACTCGTTTGTTCCTCTTATTGCAAACTCAGGGAAAACCAAAATTAAAAGATAGAATTCTTGATATAGGCTGTCCATAAAAAGTGTTTCAGGGTAGGTGACTCCTATTATTGTAATCACAGGGGTTCTTTTACATACCTTAGGGGACACAGTGATGGTATCCAAGCAAAATCACAATTACTACCCATGGCTATTTTTTTATTTAAGAAACAGGGAAAAACATTAAATAAAACAATACAAATGGCAAGCTAGTTACCCCATTACAATCTCTTCTGCAGGTCTCCCTGTGGGGAGAGCTTTTAACAGACATTGTACCCTGGAAAGTGAACTGCCTCTGGGGGGTGCTTTTCTCTTGTAAGTTAAGATCAGAGTGGATTGTTTCCCCAAATTATTGTGACTTCGGTTTTAATTTAATATATTAGATACTTAAAAATGTTTTATATATGGGCAAAATAATTTGTTTAAGGGCAAGTAGATCCTAATGGTTATTTGTAAATAACCAGACAGTTTAAAATTGTGGGACACTAAGCCATTTACACTAAATCATAAGAAATGGAACAAACTATTTGAATTAGTTACTTACAATAATCCATTTATGGAGCTGTCTTAAAACAAGCCAATTCTGAATATTAAGAAACTTTAATCAAGTTAAATCCTACTATTTCTCTGTTTGCCAATGTTTAAGCATTGTCTCGTCTTGAGGAATACGTGATTTAACCATCTGGTGATTAACAGAGAAACTGTTAATATTTTGTTATAACATCATCTTCCTATCCCAATAAAATGACAAGAGTTTCGATCTAATCCCTTGGTAGGATCTTAGTTAACTTTCCTTCCCCAATCCATGATGAAGGCTTGGAAAGATTTTCCTTGGCTTGGTTTCTTCTTGAGTCTTCTGTTATTCTTAGCTATCTGTGGCAGCTTACTTGTAGAGATGGACAGGATGAATTGTGGCATACTTGCTGTATGAGCAGGCTAGTAGAGTTTATGTGTGCATGTGCACATTCATTTCAGAATTTTATACCCTTGTCCTTATTTCCCTGAAATTATAGGAAAATAACACCTTTCAGGCTCGTTTAGATTCAAACTTTCATTTGTTCCATGCCTTCAGGGTTGACTTAGGTGATATTTCATTCTCTGAATGTATAGATGCTTTAGGATTGTAATTCTTTCTTGACAATTATGTCCTGTGTCTTTGTGGCAGTTGAATATAAGGCACAATTTAGCCACTGTATTTGGTTTTGGCCTATGTGTTGCCTAAATAACCTTAATACAGTGAGAGTAATTAACCATTGGAACTGCTTGCCAAGGGTTATGGTGGATTCTTCATCACTCGTAGCCATTTTAAAAACAAGATTGGATGTTTTATCTAAAATAGCTGCTCTAGGAATTACTTGGGAAGTTCTCTGGCCTAGGTTATACAGAGGGTCAGA
The DNA here is from genome assembly GCF_013100865.1 of Trachemys scripta elegans. Taxonomy (NCBI): domain Eukaryota; kingdom Metazoa; phylum Chordata; order Testudines; family Emydidae; genus Trachemys; species Trachemys scripta. Next base: position 5,809,868 of record NC_048302.1, read on the forward strand.
CTAGATCATCACAATCGTCCCTTTTGGCCTTAGAATCTATGAATATGCCTTTTGATTAAAGAATACCATTTAAAATGACTCCTTTCTATCCCACACGTTAAATAAACTTCCTGTGTATTAATGATCTAAACCACACAGCTGGATCTGAATCCAGATCAGAACCTTCCCCGAGTTTGGCCGGGGGTGGGGGGAGGGTTTGGAGCTGGAGATTTCATGTGGATCCACCTTTTGCTATCTACATGAATATCATTGTAGGTAAATGGAGTACTCATAAGTAGTCTACTAAGGGCTGGTCTACACTGGGGGAGGATCGATCTAAGATACGCAACTTCAGAAACGTGAATAGCGTAGCTGAAGTCGAAGTATCTTAGATCGATTTATCTGGGGTCCACCCGGTGCGGGATCGATGTCCGTGGCTCCCCCTTCGACTCCGCTACCGCTGCTCGCTCCGGTGGAGTTCCAGAGTCAACGGGGAGCGTGTTCGGGGATCGATATATCGCGTCTTAATGAGGCCGATCCCTGATAAAACGATGGCTACCCGCCGATACGGCGGGTAGTGAAGACGTACCCTAAGAGAGCCTGGCACAAACACTGAGATATCGACCAAGGAGTACAGCGAGGAAGGATGACCCAGAAGTTAGGGCCCTGTCCAGGGCCTCAGGAGGCCTGGGTCAGGTCCATGTTCTATTACAAACCTCCTGTGTGACCCTAGGCAAATCAGTTAGGGCCAGGCTTTTAAAGGCATTTAGGCATCTAACTTCCATGAAAATCAATGGCGTAAAGCCCCTAAATGCCTTTAAAAATCTGATTCTTAGCATCTCCGTGCATCTGTTCCCCATTGGCACAATGGGGGTAATAGAGCTGCCCTACCTCCCAGAGATGCTGGGTGGATAAGTGCCTTAAAGAGCATTAGGCCCTCAGATAACAGGTGTCATAAGTATCATAGCTGGGAATGAGACATCATACCTTGTTTTAAGCCCTTTGTAGACAAAGAACACTGTCTGCATCTATAAGTTATGGTTTTAACTTCTCGAGAATCATATTATTTTGGGAGCTAAGGGCATTTCCGTTTCTACACTTATTATTTCACCCTGTCTGTCTTGGAGAGAGGCTGCCAACTGCATGTAATTATGATAAATGAATGCTAGTTTTGTGATATGGACTGTTTTCACTAGTTATGAAACTTCAGTGACAACCCCAAAAGGAATGTTTCTCAAGGCAGTTGTAGTAATCAGAGGAATGATTTTCCATCACACTGGTCAGGTTGAGATTTAGACCATAATCGCAGAAGCAAGAGGCCAATTAGGAGTTTTTCTTGGCTGATCAAATCACGGCCTTTGTGGAGGTCGTCTTAGAATTGGCAAATATCCAGGATCCGCTGCACTGCAACACTTTCCAAGTGTCCATGCTCTGTGTTTAAAAGACAGCTGATATTCTTGTTAGTATTTGTATAACAATAGTCGCTAGAGGCCCATCCATGATTAGAACCCCATTGTGATAGGCACTGTGTAAACGCATCGTGAGAATCAGCCTTTCCCCAAAGAGCTTACAATCTCAATACACGTGAGCTGGGAGAGGAACCAGAGACCTGCAGCGGGGAACACATGGTGACACGGCAAACCAGTGGCAGAGCCAATAATAATAATTATTATTAATTAATAATTCCTGGCTCTTGTCGCTGTTCAGGGCCCACAGATATTTATTACTGTAACTATAGGGAATATGGTATCTCAGATACTGCTATGTGAAAACCATTGGCAAATACTGACTTTGAATGGCAGCCATTATATGGCTGGAAGCACAGGCGACATATGTATTAATGTACGTAAACTTTTCACTAGCAAGTATGTAGTTAAAGCAGTTAAGCACAGTGTAATTATAATAATTAATGGAGATAGCCCATCTCCTAGAACTGGAAGGGACCTTGAAAGGTCATCAAGTCCAGCCCCCTGCCTTCACTAGCAGTACCAAGTACTGATTTTGCCCCAGATCCATAGTGGCCCCCTCAAGGATTGAACTCATAACCCTGGGTTTAGCAGGCCAATGCTCAAACCAGTGAGCTATCCCTCCCCCCTGTCTAGCTGATGTACTCCTTTTCAGGCCAGGTTTTGATCCATTCACTCTAATTGAGTAACATCTTATTGTATGAATAGTCCTACTGAAGCCAATGGGACGATTGTGGAGTAACTTGCTAATCAACATGAGTGAGGGCATCAGAATCTGGCCCTAATGTAGATTTAGCACATAGCTGTTGTAGGTTAAAGTGGTGGTGTGTGCACCCCATACAGGATTAGAAGGGGTTAAAGTGGCCAGGAAGGCCAATGAACTGCCCTGGCTGCACGGGGAAGAAGAGCCAGGCAGCAGGGAGTTGATTAAAGGAGGCTCAGATGGGTGGGGTCGATAAAGCCCGGGAGCTGAGAATGGACAGGACTGCTGAGAAAGTCTGCAGGAAGACAGGCTGGAGTCACTCCCTAGGAAGAGGAGGGGGTGGTTTGGAACTGGTACTCCCAGAGAAAAGGGGTAACTGGGAAGAGTAGGAGGCAGTCCAGGGGAGGCGCCGTGAGGGCTGAGAGGGTAGAGCTCAGAACTGCTGAGCTGAGGGTCCCTGCACTGGGTGGGCCCAGACTCCCCTATTTTCCACGGGGGAAGTGGCATCATCGGGGCAGCCCAGGAGAAGGCTGCCAAAGACTGTTTGCACAGAAGGACTATGGGTAACCCTGGAAGGGGGAACCCTGAGTGGGACATGAAGAGGCTGCTGCAGTTCCTGGAGTGAGGCGGGTCCTCAGGGTGAGTGGACTCTGACTGTTAAATAGTTAACAGTCAATTGGTATGAATCACACTGGATTCTTATTAGTAGCCCTACTGCAAGAACACATGGAAAGCCTGAGCCAAACCCCACTGAAGACCATCCAAAGCCTTTCATTGGACTTTGGGTCAGGTCCAAAGTCCCCAATGAGGATTCGAGCATGCTTGTGCTAGGTCCTGTACAACCACATAGGAAAAGGCATTCTGTGCCCCAAAGAGCTTGCAATAACATGTAAAAGTGTTAAACATAAACCAACACAGATCACACTAATTCAGTATTGTCAGTTGCTCAGCTGGTGTAGATCAGCGTAGCTCTATTGACATCAGTAGGGCTATCCTGACCTACACCCGCTGAGGCTCTGGGCTTAGGTGCCCAATGTTGTATATTTTTTGAAAAAATCATGATCTTAATTCAAAGAGTGGGGATGTACCTTCAAGAGTTGAACGCTGGATTTCTGCTCTCATTAGAGCTCAGCTACTGCCATTATTTTACAAGAACTACTCTTATTGGGACAAATTCCTTCTTGGTCTAACTCCATTTTGAAGTCAGAAGAATTATACCAGAAATAAACTTGTCCCTGGACTCTGAAATTAGGTATGTATTTCGGGAGATGCCTTTTGATTATTTAGTCCAGACCCTTCCTCTCTGCCTTGCCATACTTCTGATTAATACAATATGCCCCACAGTGTAGATCATGCTAATAGACAGTGTTTGTAAAAATTGTAATTCTTGAAGTCACAGCACTGAATTAGAGCTTTTTTTGGTGTTTGGGTAAACCCATTTGAAATCCAGCTGCCTGCCAGCTGTGGATATTCATAGCAGTTATTCTTCTGCCTGCTTTTCACTCTAACTTTTTATTTAAAAAGCTTAATGAGTGGTTTTATTGCCATCTTAAATGTCTATTTATAATCCCTTCATCCCAAGATGAATGTGTGCATCTGATTCTTGACATCTCTATATATTTAATATTGTACAGAGCGGTGTGGTATAATATAACTACTTTCTTGGAATGTGTTTGAAATGATTGCATTACTTGGCAGTTTGAATAACTGTGTCTGTTCATTTAAAATGTGGGTTTTGTAGATATTCAAATCTACTATTTTTAACGCAGACATTATTCCTCATTAGTCAACCATCCTTTACTTTTTCTTAACATTTCTTGGGCTCTGAATACCCATAACAGAGTGGAGAATGCTGTAAGGTTTTGGAAGAATCCACCTAGTTCGTTCTGCTGTGAAGATGCACCCAGCACTGGCTGGAGTTTTTAACATTTGGATACATAAGATTAGGTGCCTAAATCCACAGACAGGCAAGTGCAAACACCAGTTAGATCCGCTGGAAGCCAACAGGACAACTCTGGAAATCAGTCTCTCTTCATTTACTGGGGGAGGTATCCAACATTATGAAGGGCCGTTAGGCAGCTAATTCACACTGATAATCAATGGGAGTTGGGTGACTAACTCGTATTTATTCCTTTGGAAATCCTCCCTTGGCAAATAAGGATTCATAGAGGTTAAGACCAGAAGGGCCCATTAGATCTCGTGTCTAGGGTTAGATTGTGCCTTCAGACACAGTCCTGGACAAGGGTTTTTGGTGTAAACAGAAGGATGCCCAGGAAGGCGCCATGGCTGAGACATACTCCTCTGATTGCCCCTTGTTCTGAGAGGCTAATCATTTGCTGATGGCCCGAACCATAACTGAAAGTTATGACACACACACCATCTTCCCCCCCCCCCCACACACACCCGCTGGTTCAGCTGTACTGGATGGAAAGTGGGAGGGGAAAGGGATGGAGCCAAGACTCCATTCATTCTCCACTTACTCACTGCCCACCTGCTCCAGGGAGGAAATATAAGTGGGCAGGTGCCACTTCTCACTCCATTGTGACTGGACTCAAAATCCAGGAAACTTGCATGGAGGAATTACGGGAGGTTTTTTACTCCTCTGCAGAAGCATGGAGTCCAAGGCACAGTCTAGTTGTAAGTATTTAGGGCTGCTATGGCGCCAATAGAATTCAGTATCAAAACTCCTATTAAATTCACTGGCACAGGATCAAGCCCTTAGGCACCTGCTTTAGAGGCCCCATGGCTAAAGCTTTTGGCTTTGATGTAGAGAAGGTATTGATTGATTTTTTTACATGTAATTATAGAACTATTTCAGCAGGCTGAGTAGAGACATTTGAACCATCATCCAGGGGAACAAGAAAACACGAGGCTAAGAGGAGTTCTGACAAGGCTGTTGGGGCCAGAGTGCGTTCATAACATGCAGGAGTAATAGGGAACATTGTGGGCTGTGCAGAAAAGGGCTCGGGGGACTTGCTAAATGATAGCAAGTTGCGCAAAGGTACATTGCCCAAGGCCATATATTCTGGGGACAATGGAGCAGATGTAGAGCTGATGTAAATCAATGTCGCTCTGTTGAAATATTTCAAAAATGGCTGAGGGTCTGTCTCATTATGCAGACTTGGTAGCGGTGGAATAGACTGGTTTGAAAAAAGACTGAATATATTTACCCATTACATTTACCCATATCTAGATCTGAACGCAGACAGAAGCTTTTATACAGGTCTCAAATGTTGGGGTGATCTTTTTCCCTTCTGTCTCCTTAGCATGACTGGAACTGAATATGCTTGAGAGGAGAAGCAGAGAGAACTGGGCTTGTTTAGTCTGCAGAAGAGAAGACTGAGAGGGGATTTGACAGCAGCCTTCAACTACCTGGGGGGAGGGATAGCTCAGTGGTTTGAGCATTGGCCTGCTAAACCCAGGGTTGTGAGTTCAATCCTTGAGGGGGCCATTTAGGGAACTGGTGTAAAAATCTGTCTGGGGATTGGTCCTGCTTTGAGCAGGGGGTTGGACTAGATGACCTCCTGAGGTCTCTTCCAATCCTGATATTCTATGATTCTACCTGAAAGTGGGTTCCAAAGAGGATAGATCTAGACTGTTCTCAGTGGTGGCAGATGACAGAACAAGGAGTAATGGTCTCAAGTTGCAGTGGGGGAGGTCTAGGTTAGATATTAGGAAAAACTATTTCACTAGGAGGGTGGTGAAGCACTGGAATAGGTTACCTTGGGAGGGGGTGGAATCTCCATCCTCAGAGGGTTTTAAGGCCCGGCTTGACAAAGCCCGGGCTGGGATTATTTAGTCAGGATTGGTCCTGCTTTGAGCAGGGGGTTGGACTAGATGACCTCCTGAGGTCTCTTCCAGCCCTAATCTTCTATGATTCTATGCTAAATAGTCATGAGAATGGCTGTCCTTGTGGCATATCTAGCCGTGACCAAACGTGCCAGAAATTTCCTGAGAAATACCCTTCTTGCCATATTTCCAGGCTATCTGTGTAGGTGCCAGAGTTATGCAGAGTTTGCCCATCATCTTTAAAACGCCTGCCTAGCCTTCTTTTTGTGAGCTTGGATAACCCTTGAGAATTATAGTTCAGCAGGTACTGGAGCAAGCTGCGTGTTTCAATAAGCGGCTATCCTTGGTGCCAATGCTTTGCTATGAAGGGTCAACATGACCTGAACTGTCAAAGCAAAATCAAAACGAAAGGCTTCCGAATTTCAAAAGATCCAGACAATGAGCTCCACAACCCTTTATATTTAATTAAGTCCTATTTTTTACCAGTTGCAAAAGGCACATTATTAAGTTAACTAATACAATACACTTATCCTCAGCTGGAGTCCTCCCCGTGCCTACTGATATCATTAAATTCTATTCAGATGCCACATTTTATTGCTGTGATATATTCAACAGAGCAAGTTTTAAGCTTTCAGAAATGCCATCATAACTATACTCGGGAGCTATCTCTTTATCTTGTACCCTTTGCTATCTACGAAACAGAGAGAAACGGTCTGTTAGAGATAGCATTAGGAATAAGAAACTGGGAAGTAAAAGAAAATTACTTGCATATTACTTACCAAGGAGCTTATGAATTGGAAAAGGAGGTGCAAATGTCTTAAGAAGTGTGTGAATAATAATGATACAGATAGCAGCTGTCTTAGCTCCTACTTGAGTTGAATGTGATATACAGCAGTTGGGATCATTAGATACATGAAGAGTTACTTACTGCTCCCTGTTACATTTAAAATTGGCCTCTCTTCAGTAACACCAGCTTCCATGCTGCAAAGATTTATGCATATGGTTAACTGTAAGTATCTTTTGCAGGATCAAGCCTATAGAAGGTAATAGGCTGTGCATTCTATAGCAGTCAATCAGTGGAAATAAGTACTAGTTTAATGTAATATTTGATTAAATTCCTTATAACGTGCTTTTCCAACACACTGTGTATCACCCCTTTTCAAACATTCTTTTCCACCTAAAGAACATTCCCTTTTCCCCAGACTCTGAAATGTGGTCTCTTCTGCTTCATACTGGTGAAAAGGGGACCTAACCAGGTTTCATCAGTGTGAAACTGGTGTCACTTCAGTCGCGTTAAGTCATCCATCTGCCTATCTAAACTACCTACAAGGGTCAAGATTTTCAGAGACTAGTGAGCTTGGGTGACTGTTTTTGGGTGCCCAGCTTGGAAACAACTTAAATATTTTTCAAAAAGTGCTGAGCCTCCACCCTCTAAAAAGCAGGGGACCTTTACAGTATCTCTAGTTGGGGCCCAAAACCACTAGTTGCTTCTGAAAATCTTGGTGAAGGCACCTATCTCCTTGGTATCGAGTAAAAATTTCCTAAAGTATATGAAGTTTGGACAACTTCTCTGTTCTCCTGGTTACGGAAGTGTCTATGTGCTGGGTCAGGATATTTTTACAATGGGAATTGTAGATGGGAAAATCTCTACCACGAAGGGCCATTATACACTTTGCTCTGAACACAGATAATTGGGGATCAAAATGCGCACTGTGTAATCCAGTCCAGAGGCAGCATCCCAACACAAAATACTCTACCATGCATCTCTCCAGCTGTATCATCCCTGTGAAGGGTAGATGTCTTGGGAAGAGGCGGATGGTGCCTGTGTCGAGGTGGTTTTGAGGTTCCTTTTTTGGTAAAGGCTTTGTTGATTAGAACTAGGTCTTTAGAACTGTGTTCTGAAAGGAACAGAGTCAGTGGCATTTGCCAGCCAATTTTGGCTGGTTGTATTCCTGGAGATTGCATCACATGACATAATCTTTAATTCCTGGAGACTCCGGGCCAATCATGTTGGCCTTTGCTAGTTCTGAGGCCAGCTGCACCAACTTCATTCGCCTTGTGGCGGTGTCATTCAACCCCAGGAAGTAGAGACTGTAGTAATTTATCCTTGAGGTGACAGATGCATGGGCCACTATGGCTAGATCTTTGTTGGAGAAGAGAAAGTTCAGTTTCTAGATTTCACAAAGATGGAGGAAGGCATTCTATGCTGTAGCATCCTACATGGAAGTTGGAGGGAGGAGCATGGGTTGCAGGAGGGAAGAATTTGGAGGAGGCGCCAGGAAGCCAGTCTGCATGCACATGGTTAGGATCCTGCTGCCCACCACTGTAGTAACCTGCATATTAAAGAGGGAACCCATTATGACCCTGACCTGACACATTAAATTACCTTCATGGTGTGTGTTCTGATGCCCTCAGGAGCTAGTGGGGTTTGGTCCCATGAGCAGACATGGGAGGGTGTTGTCACTCCACGTGACAATTACTACCCCAGTATTCCAGGAGAAGGCCTATACCAGTAGCAGATTATCTCCTACTATGTACTAGGTCCTCTCCAGTGGCTGGCATGATGCAGGGTGAGATAGCTAATACTCTGCCCAGTCCTCACTCCTGCCATGCCACTGTGACGAAGTGGGACTGTTCTTACTGTGGTCTTTGAATGATGACAGGGGAGTGTGGCTAGGATAGTCTGCATTGGGGGATGGGAGACCTGACTGAGCATGTAACATGAGAACCCAGGAAGGGGTTAGAGGCCAGGTGACACCTTTGCCCGGGAAACTGAACAAAGGCTACGGGAGGGGTCGCTGAGGGGAGAGTTTCAGGAGCTGGCTGGGGAGATGGCTGGGAGGCAGACAGGGCTCTGACCTCCCAAGGGGGCTGTGGTGCCCTGAGACCCCAAGATGGACCTAACTGAGGGGGTCCTGCTGTCTGTGCCTGCAAGACCTGTCTTGGACTGTATTCCTGTCGTCTAAATAAACCTTCTGCTTTACTGGCTGGCTGAGAGTCATGGTGAATCGCAGGAAGTCGGAGGTGCAGGGCCTTGTGTCCCCCCACACTCCGTGACAGCCACTCCCTACCCAATTGCATAGGAGGGGGAGTAGCGCCTGCAGAGACTGCTCTAGCCCCAGTGCTACCCCATGATACAGCTGCCCTAGTCTTGGGACCAGTGCTGGGTCCCCTTCAAGACACCCCAGTAACTTAAGCACACCCTTTCCCAGAGCACCAACCTTGTAGGCACTGGCTTGCAGGTCACCTCTCCAGAGACACATGATAGTTGGAGTACATAACACGCAAACTCTGCAGAAGGGAGTCTAACACAATTCCTTTTTATATTAGACTGCACAAAAGATATATAGATATAGCTAAAATAATAAACACCTATCCACCTCCATTTTCTCAGCACTCTGGATTGCTCTTTGAGATTTGAGCTTTCTAAGAAGTCCAGGATCTTCCTCTCCTCCCCCTGGACATCTGGCACATGCCTTCTTCTCTGGAACATGGAGTCTCTTCTCACCAGCCATTCTGGAGAGAGGGAGAATATAATGGCCAGTCCCCTTAGTTGGGTGACCCCTAGTCAGCCTCATCAGGTAATCAGTCTCCCACCATGTGATCCATTGCTTAGTTCCCAGTCTACCGGGTGGACTAGTTATCTTGGACTGACTACTTTGTCCAAGAGTGTTTCAATTTGAATAGAAGATTATCAAGGTTTAATAACCTTCTATTGTTAGCCTTGTGTCACCACATTGTGGAATTTCATCCCAAGACAGAGATACGAAATCAGCAGAGAAGGCAAACAAGCCCCATGTTCAAAAGGGAGTCTTCAGTCTGACATCAATACATACAGTCTCCATTATCAAACAGAATTTGTAAGTTGTACATAAACATATTGCGCAAATCATCACAAGCTACACAGTGCTTTCTGGACTGGAACTCAGGAGAGCAGGTACTAGTCCCTGATCTGCCACTGGCCTGCTGGGTGACCTTGGGCAAGTCACTTCCCTGCTCCGTGCCTCGGTTTCCCCATATGTAAAAAGAGGGGTTATGATACTGACCTCCTTCGGAAGGATCTACAGGTGAAAAGTGCTAGATATTACTATTAAAACTCCTGTTGTGCCTGCAGCCACATCTTTGTGCTTTGTATGCCAGCCTATGTCTGAGTCGTTGTACACAGGGCTGTGGGTGCAGGTTTGCCTTTTGGAAAATTTAGTCCATAATTATTGTAAAATGACTAGATGAATTAGGAATACATTTTACTTTTTAGGGTGTAAAACAGACCATGAAATTAATTTTCCGACACAGTAGAATAGTCCCTGCTATTATTTAAACTGGCTTAATTGGAGTTATAGCAATTTCAGATGGCATAGCAGCAGCACTATATAAAGTAGGTATGCGTCCCTATGAATAATACACCCATTATCCAATTCCCTTTCCCACTAATTCCATTCCCTTCCTAAAAGATGTTAAAGCCCCTGTCACCCACTTAATAATAAAGATATTTTGCTATTAGGAAAGAAATAGTGTAGGAATAAATGATGCAGGGTTGTAAGATGACAGGGTAGAGAATCAATAGAACTGAAGGTGCAGGTCTTGTACATTTTGCAATGTAATATACTGCAATGTTCTATCTGGTTTTTAACGTTATGACAACGTGACTGTGATGTTTTATGACCTACTTCCAGTTGCAGATGATTAAGAGATTCTGAATAATCAATGAAATCTCTCACTCACACACAGACACCCAATCTTGTGCTTATTTGCCTTTGTAATGTGCAAAAGATGACTGAATACATAGATATCCCATCCATCTGCTGGCAGCGTTCTTCCTGAAATAGTGGCTCCCTGCACGATCCCGGCCACTGTAACCCACAGAGCTGTGCGGAGAAAGGTCATTCGGTTTTGTGAAGGATTTTGATATTTCAATCTTTGGTTTCATTCTGGTGTGGATGAAAACCAAACATTTCAAAATTCTTCCTGAAAGGGACTGCCCTGGCGCCATGGCCCCTGGAAGCCCTGGGGACCCCAGCTTAGGGGCAGTCCACCAGCTGGGCTGCCCTAGAGGTATGTATTGTGGGTTGCTAAGGAGCTGTGACCTTGGAGCCTCCCAGCTCCCCCTCAGCCTGCCTGGCAAACTGTGAAGGCTCCTGGAAGCCCCAAGTAGGGTGCTCCATGCTAGCCTGTCAGGCAAGCTGTGGGGGAGCTTGGGAATTGAGGGGGGACTGCCAAAGAGACAGGCAGCTGTGCTGGGTTCTGAGGGACCATCAGGGAAATCAGGCCATCTCAGCAGAATGTTTCCATTTGGATGAACCCGTAGATTCGGATGAACCCGACTAGCTCAAGTAACCCTGCTTACTCAGTGTGGCTCTGTCTCCCTCTAGTGGTGGAGCCACACACAGGTTTGAGGCCAAGTGAAGGGACACACCCTCACTCTGGCAGAGAGGAGATGGATGATTTCCTCTGGGCCTGGTCAACACCAACGAGGCACACCTGTAAGGCTTGTTCTGCCTGGGGGGGTGGCACTAGGGGAGAATGGGGAGAAACCTTCCCCACCTCAGACAGCAGAGACCGGCTCACTGAGAGGGAGAAAACAGCAGACCTCACTGCTTCCAAAGCTGTGTAACCCAGCCTCAGAGCAGTAAGCCCCAAGAGGAAGGACTGGAGATAGACCCCGTTTTTAGATGAAGCCCAAAGGGCTGACTGAGGAAGACCACCTGATATCCAGGTCACCCTTACTTCTGTTTTCCTACAAACTCCTCTCTTGTAAGGGAAGGAAGAGAGGAGAGGACTTCTCTTTTGTTTGCTTGAAGAATGCCCTCCACCTTGGGTATCTGCTGTGGGGGCAGAAAGACCTTATAAAGAACTGGAAGCAGGGTCTGGAGGGGACTTGATGGCGCTCCTCCCCTCTCCCCACAGGCTGCTACTGTTTTTTGAGCTAACAGAGCTGGGTCATTTATCTCAGGCAGGAGAGGCTCATGCTTTTAAATCCTGAGACCCTAGGTTACATAGAATCATGGAAGATCAGGGTTAGAAGGGACCTCAGGAGGTCATCTAGTCCAACCCCCTGCTCAAAGCAGGACCAACCCTAACTAAATCACCCTTCAGATAACTTCAGCTCTCTGTGATAAGATATGTTTGGATACAATCTAGAGGTAGATCCTCAGCTCAGGTAATTGTTCCATTGACTTTAACGGAGTCCTTAACTTCAATAGAGCTACCCCCATAGATACCAGGTCCAAAATTTATTTAAAAAATCACCTACACCCTTATTTTTGTGCCTAAAATAGTGGGTGGCCTGTTTTTCAAAAGGGCTGAGCACCCACCAGCAGCTCTCTTGGAAGCCAGTGGGCCTTGATTGAATTAGACCACCTGAGATTCTGAACTTTTAGAGCTGAAGGATTTTTGATACTTAATAATGCTAACTCATGACTGCTTTTTACCTAGCTAAAGCTATAAATAAGGGATCCAGTATTTTCTTCTAAAAGTTCAGTTTCTTCAAAAAAGCCATTTTTATCATTAAACCCTTTTGATAATTTTTTTTTACAATCTCTATTCAATATTCCTGGTGGAAACTAATAGCCGTAGGTTACTAATGGCTGTAGCACGTTGTGTTTTCATTTGTAGTCAACTATTTACATAACATCTAACAGTATGGGGGGAGGTTTGAGCATTGGCCTGCTAAACCCAGGGTTGTGAGTTCAATCCTTGAGGGGGCCATTTAGGGATCTGGGGCAAAAATCTGTCTGGGGATTGGTTCTGCTTTGAGCAGGGGGTTGGACTAGATGACCTCCTGAGGTCCCTTTCAACCCTGATATTCTATGAGGGGAAGATTTTTCAAAGACGCAAATGGGCATTCGGCATCTAAAGCTTCTCAGTTTCAATGGAGGTTGGATCCCTAACTCCCATTTGTGCCTTTGAAAATTTCCACATAGGAAATTTACCTCTCTGAGCTGCAATTCAGTAAGTAGAATTAAGGGATATCTTTGTATGGTTATTTTAGACTGGAGAATTTTATACTGTTAAGCGGAGGGGTTGGGTGAGACCTCATTGAAGCTAGTGAGCTTAACCATAGTTGGTCATTCAGGATAAATGTAAGAAACAATTAAGCTCCTTTATGGAACCGGATATCTGAAACAATATCAGCCTCCACCCGAAACATAGACATGTGGCAAGGTTTGAGTAGAGGCAAAGCCATGTGGCCCAACAGGTTTCCCTGGAGACTGATACAGCAAACACAGGGGCTGGTGCACTGATTGGTGGAGTCATGTGTATCAGGGTGGTGAGAGAAGAAGCAAAGAAGCCCCAGGCACCGACAGAGGCCTTGGCAGTGTGAGCCTGAAGCAATATTAAGAACTTTGGGGCGGAGTGCTGGCCGAAATAGGCTTGGAACAATGAGCAAAGAATCTATCTCCTGCTTTTTGAGTGCTAATCTGTTCAGGGAAACAGGACTTTGTACACTGTAAATAAACAGGGTTGCATCAAAGAAATAGCTGATTGAGACATCAATTTCTCCTCCTAACAGAAACACTGAAAATTGGCTAACTGCTTAGGTCAAAAACGGGTAACAATACTTTACACTCTTACATATTTTCAAGAGATTGCCTGAAGTGGGAATGTGTTGGAATATTTATCTGCCTTCCCTTACCTGTTAATTTCCAGGCTTTTCATGCTTAATTTTTACAGTAGCAATTGTGGTGAATTCATTTTAACTTTCATGTTCAGTAACGAACTGACAGGTAATGAAGCTTTTTGCTGGTGAATACACATATGCTCAAAGAAGACATTTTATTGCAAAGTATTTTAAGGCTAGACTTGCTTGCACAGATAATTATTCAAATGACAAAAAGCCATCCTTCGGCTGTGTAGCTCTATTATCGCTAGAACAGGGCAAATTATTTGTAGGGAATAATTTATGCAAAGAATTCGACCTCCTCTTCATGATTTGTGTGGAAACAGTTTACAGTTTGAAGCTTTTCACAAATAAATTGTCTGGCTATTTCTGTGACTATTTCCTGATCAGTCGGTTGTTTGCAGACAGTTCATTATGAGCAGTAGGTATTTGAAATGAAAACTACACTGGTTAGTTTTGATTGGACAGGTCACCACCGAGACAGGCTTCTCTTCCCTGATTCTAGTCCTGATTCAGGAAAACACTACCGTCATGACTTGAATGGGACTTAAACACATAACGTTCAGAATGTGCTTCAGTTGTTTTCAGAATGAGGATGCTTTCCTGAATCGGGACTATAATGCAGGTAACTCTTGAAATCGGGTATCTTCTGTCAGTCGTCTTCATGACCTTAACATTCACTTTGTCGGTAGTCTCCAATGTTAGCTTAAAATCTGCTGTTTCCAATAACATTCCAGCCAGGAAACTTGCTCACCACAATATCCGTGGAAAGGGAGCACAAAGGGAACACTACTGCAACCAAAGCAAATTCCAATTTCTATCTGAGTGAATATTCAGGGGGAAACATGAGCTATTTGCTTGTTTTTAATTACAGCTAACACAAAGGATATTGTGCATGGAGCAAAAGGATTTGGAATAAAGGTTTTCCCCATATATTATCTAACCGTCAAAGTATAGAATGAAGCACGTAAGTGGGTTGCTGCTTTCTCTACTTGTAATTATGTAAGACAAGGACAGCTGTTTACAATTTGCAGATTGTATTTTCTCCACCTCTGCTGGATAAAACAAAAGCCTTGGGATCATGTCAGATTTACGTAGAAGTATCAACAAGTGAGACATCCTTTTTTGCAGTCTGCTCTAACTAACATGGATACTCTGGGAAGACACTGCACCATACAGCGGGGACCAGTCCGTCACTAAAATCTCATTGATGCTAATGTAGGGATGGAATTGTTACTAATCAGAGAAAAGCACATACAAATAATTGCAGTTGAGGTTTTTTTAAAGCACCTAAGGGATTTTGGAGCACATGTTCCATTGACTTTCAATGGGACTAATGATCCTAAACCCCTTAGGCACCTTTGGAAAACTCCCCCTGTAACTCATTTTATTTAGAGCAAGGAAAACAATTCTTCATTTATGGACACAAGACATGAAAAGAACCATTGGAATGACCCAACTGAATGGAAGGCTGCTTGCTATTTAAGGTTTACCCCCTCAAGGAAATAAAGTAGCTAAACGCTGAAGGATGTTAACCTGGTTAAAAGTGAGGTTACGAAAGTGTAATTTACTTTGCACACTGCTTTTACAGAGAGAAACTAAAACGGAACCTGAGAAAAATGGATACAATACTATACCCCTCACCTCTCACACTGCGTTGCAACCTGACTATATTGGGTTATGTGCAATTTGCACACACAACTTTATTTAACCATTAGTTAAGTTTCAATACACTGAACCATACAGAAGTAGAGAATATAAAATTCAGGATTAAAAAGTTGCATAATTAACCACTCTCAAGTTAGGAAATGCTAGAATGATTGTTGCCCAGGCTACCTTAATTCAGCCCCCCTGTGCATATGCACTATAATACAGTTTTTAATAGTATGCAGAAATGACCACTAATGAAAATTTTCGTGTAAGTGACTTAGTCAGCATCACATTGAAACTCAGTGGTAGAGGCAGGGATAGAATCTAGGTCTCCAGGGTGGCATTCAGCTGCCTTAACCATGAGACTATGCTTTATCTTTCAGCAGGAATGGGTTACCTAGGTATGTGGTGGAATCTCCTTCCTTAGAGGTTTTTTAAGGTCAGCCTTGACAAAGCCCTGGCTGGGTTGATTTAGTTGGGGATTGGTCCTGCTTTGAGCAGGGGGTTGGACTAGATGACCTCTTGAGGTCCCTTCCAACCCTGATATTCTATGATTCTATGAGTCCCCTGCCTAATTAATTGCACAACCCACTGGGGATATCCTCCGGCAGCTCTCCACGGAGCCATGAGCACTGGTGTGGTTCACAAACTCCCCCAACACCTGTCCCTTTTGCAATGCAAGGGAGACCCTGGTGCACATCTACTCTGACTGCATCAGGTTCTTGCCCTTCTTCCAGCTCACCTTGAACCTCCTATTGTCTCCTAGTGAGGTTCTGGCTGCACTTTTCATTGCACCTTCTGATCCGCTCACACCCTGTCCATGGCCCCACAAACCTGTGATACCTTTTCGTCAACCTCCTCCTTGCAATGGCCAAGTCAGCCATCTATCATACCAGGAAGAGAAAGCTGGATGGCGGAGGGTGCTCTGTGACTGTGGGGCCTATTTCTGTCGCTTTATCCGAACACTTCTCTGGGTGATGTCCACTGACTCGTTAGATGCCTTTTGCAGAGCAGTGGGCACTGTCTGAGGTTCTCTGCTCGGTGTCCCGCTCTGGATCCCTGAGTCCTTTCATCAGACCCCACTCCCGCTCCTGTTTTTTCTCATTTGTTGTCAGGAAATCAGCTGAAGCCTGGACTCACTGGCTCCTCCCCTTAGCTGGGTGGGAGAGCCTTGAGTTTTGGGGGGACTCAAACCTGCCCAATCCCAGGGCTTTCAAATAGCATACACCTTCCAATTTCTGTAACAAATGAGACAAATGTCCTAGAGACAACAGACTCCTTCACTACATAACCCTGATCCATCCCCAGAGCAGATCTATCCTGTGCACTGAATGAACATGAGGTCTGATGTAAAAAAAAAAACAGAATCTGGGATCTGTAATTAAAGACTTTATCATAATGCATATGCACCAGGGGACTGAACGAAGATTGTATGGGCAATGTTCATTCTGGTGCTTCCTGACTTCAGAGTGCTTGACTTTGCAACATCCTTTTTAATCCTCGACATTATTGGCAGACGAGAGTTTAGGGGAATTTGGATAAGATTTAGCTCAAATGCTCAGGGCCTGATTTTCAAAAGTATGCTCCACCCAAGTCAGGTCATATATTTAGGTGCCTGCACAGAAGCTTTTGGGAGCTTAGAAGTTTTGAAAAATCTGGCCTTCAAATCTTGGAGGCTTTTCGGAACCAAAGCCAGATTCTGAACTTTTGGAAATCACCCATCACTAAGTGTATGGCTGCTAATAATCTGCTTAATGTGTTAATAATGGATACCTCTGTAATTACTGGATACATATTTAAAATAGTATGAAGTTTTACTTGCAGTATTCTAAAATTATAGGCAACAGAGAGTTGTATAAATTACAACAGAACAAACCCTCCAAACCTAATAATAATAATTGCATCTAAGTCATAGATTTTTAAGGTCATAAGGCACCATTGTGATTATCTCATTTGACCTCCAGCATATTACAACAGAACTTCCCTGAATTAATTCCTGTTTGAACTACAGTGTATAGATAGATAGAAAAAAAATCCAATCTTGATTTAAAAATTTCTAGTAAGGGAGAATCTACCACAACCCTTGGTAATTTGTTCCAATGGCTAATTTCTCTCACTGTTAAAAATTAGGATTTATTTCCTGTCTGACTTTTTCTAGCTTCCACTTCCAGCCATTGGATCTTGTTACACCTCTGTCTGCTAGATTGAAGAGCCTTCTATAATCAAATTTCTCTTCTCCATGTAGGTACTGTGATCAAGTCAACATTTCTCTGTTAAGCTAAATAGTCTCTAGGGACTCAATCTATCACTATCAGGCATGCTTTCCAATCCTTTAATCCTTCTCATGGCGCTTCTCTAAACCTTCTCCAATTTATCAACCTTCTTCTTGAACTGTGGGCACCAGAAGTGGACACAGGATTCCAGTGGCAGTCAAATCAGTGCCAAATACAGAGGTAACATACCCTTTGTAACAACAAATGCACTGCAGTGAACCACCCAAACCATCAAGCTAATGTAAATGTCATGCACCCATTTCATTTGGCTTTCCTGATTGAAAAGGAAATATGGAAAAAAACAATGACTGCTTTGCCCCTAGTGCATCTGTGCAGCAATTAAGTGCAGGAACGTAATCCAAGTATTTTCAAACACTGATGCTTACTTTCAAATCCTTACGTAGCTGATTCACGTCAAAGTAGCATATTTTTCATTCAGCAGTTGTGAGAGCGGCCCTTTTTTGAGCACAGAGATAGGTGAGTACATAAATGAGTAGCTGAAAGATCTGTAAATCTTTCCAGTGCTCTCCCCAGGGCCGGCTCCAGGTACCAGCTGAGCAAGCAGGTGCTTGGGGCGGCCAAGGGGAAGGGGCGGCACGTCGGGCTTTTCGGTGGCAATTCGGCGGCGGGTTCCTCTTGGAGCGAAGGACCTGCCGCCGAAGAAGAAAGTGGCGTGGTGGAACTGCCGCCGATCGCAGCTTTTGTTTTTTTTCCCCGCCACTTGGGGCGGCAAAAACCCTGGAGCAGGCCCTGGCTCTCCCCAACATGAATCAGAGCTTTGCTTCAATGTTGCCACTGTACCATCTTCCAACCCCCTGTTCTGACCTGAGGGCAGCTGGCAGCTGCCTCAACCTGGTGCACAAATTGCAGGGGCCTCTGGGATGCTCTAACTTCTTCTGGCTTGTGAAACCCCCCGGGGGGCTGTAAGGGTGGCGAGGATGCCTACCAGAGCACAACATGCTCCAGCCATGTGGCCTCTTGCCCCAAGAATGCTAGGAGGAGATGGATTGAAGCTGGTTTTACACCACCTCAACCTTCCTCAGATGTGGCTTCACGTCATAGGGACGGATCTGGCCCAATACACATACGCTAAAACAATGGACAAAATAATTGATGTGGTTGGGGAGTCAGTGAATCAATGTATGAATAAACATGGGGACATCTAAGCAAAGATTCATTCATGACACTTCCTAACATGTTGATCGCTTGTCTTCCATAAGTTGGTGTAACATGATATCCCTGTAGAGAGCTGCTAACAGTCGTCTTGAGGGTACATTCGTTTCATAATGAACCTCTCCTAGGATCACACTTCTTTAATCTGGCCAGGTTGAAATGTGTTCAAAGGAGCGTGTGTATCTTCTGCTGTCTTCATACAGAGGCATTCCTGCTGCTGCACTGTATGAGGGTGAAGTGATATGATAGGAAGTGTAAATTTGCCTGCATTTGAGATGAAAAGATTGGAAATCAGGCCATTACATGTGCCAGTAGGAAGCGAGTTTCATTTTCATTTTCTGTATCAGAAAAACTGTGTTTTACTTTGAAGTGAAATTCTAAGTGGGGTGAAGAAAAAGTTTGACAGTTTAAGGAAAGGGACAGGATGAAGTGCCTGCAAATCAGTCATCTTCCCAGGACATTTCAAAACTAATCAAGCTCATGCTGTTACTTTTAAAAATACTGCAAAGGGGCTGAGATATTAGGTGCCATCCTCAGCAATATAATCAGCCTAACTGCGCTCAACATTGTCACCATTGCACCAGCATGTGCATGTCCAAAGAGAATTTTTCCAGCAAGTGACAACATTTAAGTAGTGTAAAATGTACACCCCATTCGGAAGAGGATCCCCTCCAAAGCAGGTGGGATTCTAACTATGTCAGGACCTGGTTTCATGAACTTTTGGGGAAACCTACTCCCAGTTTTGGTCAAGCCAGGGCAGAATCTGAGAAACTGGGTGGCTCTAGGCAGAAATGATATAAAAGCGGGAGGCTTTTTAAGGTCGCATCCAAGACAAGGCAAAACACAGCAAAGGCAGCTGATTTTCATTTGGGGTTTATTTGAATCAAGGGATGGCGAAGGGTGACCCTCACACAAACGTTCACTCATGACTGCTGTTCTGTGCCACCTATAGTGGCTCTCAACACTCAATTGAAGGGGACAAATAAGCAGGCTGGTAGCAGGGCCTGAGTGAGGGAAGATATCAGCATCTTAAGAGCTTAACTGGCTCCTACTACTTCAGTTGACTGCCTGTTCCCCTCAAGTGGGTTCAGGGTAGGGTGACCAGACGTCCCGATATTTGCTTGTTTGTCCCGCGTCCCGACCAATGTTAGGCTGGGACACTGGACAAACAAGCAAAGGCTCCGAAGCCTGGAAGTTCTCCCCACCTGGGCAGCCGGACTTGGGAGCAGCCGGTGCTGCAGCTCCCACTGCCGCGGGGGAAGGAAGTGGCCAATGGCCAACCTCGGCGGCTGCAGCTCTGACACCCCCGAACCCCCCCGAGCCCGGGCCTGTTGCGGGGACCCAGCAGCGTGCACGCTGCACCCAGCCCCTGGACAGTTGCATCTGGGCTGGCTGCCCAGCTGGTGCAATCCCACGGTGGCTCCAGGGTGGAGGCATCGGCAGCCCAGCCCCGTTCGTTCCCCTGTGGGACCCGAGTGGGACGGGGGGGGGCTGGGGCCTGCTGTCCCCACTCCTGATATTTGACCTGGGTGATCTGGTCACTCTAGTTCAGGGAAGCATCAGGAAACAGGAAGCTCCCTGAGAAGCTGGTGATAATCAGTCCAGGCTCCTGGCGGTGCTGGAGAGGTACATAAGAGGCTCCTCCTCCTTCTCTCTGTCCCTGCAGCTCCTGCTGCTTTCTGTCACCTGAGGCGGCTGCCTCAGTTCACCTCATGGTAAGGTCAGCTCTGCACCTCCCCCTGCCATGACCTGAATTAGGCATTATCCAGTTCTTCCAGCATGTCTTAAACCCAACCTCTAAATAATAAATATGATCAGTTCCTTCACAATTATTTAACATAGCATCCAAATGTTGAGAAAACATTTATTCAGAGAGAGAGAAAGAGGCACTTATAGCCCAGGCATCCGAAGTGTCTGCTACCTCCACATTGCAAAGGTAATTCAGAGCAGCTGGGAATGCTCATTTACTATGTACTATGAATGACACTTAAGGAAAAGTGAGATGTGAGGTGAGAGTGATAGGTGGAAAAGCAGATATCCAGCGTGTCAGCTTCCTCCATTTATCACAGCTTTACCTTTTTGTTCTCAAGCAATGTTTTTGATGAGTAATAAATAGAAATACAGGAAAACGCAATTCCTTTGCAACATAAGCTAAGTGAGACTAGCAAAAGTTATTATCTTTTCCAACCTGCTCAGAAACACAAGCCACATGTTGCATCAAAGTCAAAAACTCAGGCCCTTTCTGGGGTTCTGGCATCATTAACAAAGAAATGAACAGTTACATAACATGGAGGTCAGCTGAAGTCTTCTCCCTAGCCTTAGATGCTGGTGGCATTCCTCACTAAGTACTGCTCAACCCGCATGCTGTATCCTCTCTCCCTGGAGAACCACTCCCACTCCCCTTGTATCTGGGAGGAGTAACAAGTCACCTGATTAACCCCTTCCCAGCGGTGTCATATTCTGCCAACTGGAAGATGTTGTCTTCTACAAACTCCTTCAGACTTCAGGCCAGTGGGAGCCGCGATCGGCCGAACCTGCCGACGCGGCAGGTAAACATACCAGCCAAAGGTTGCCAATCCCTGCTATATACACACATACACATCACAATGAGACTGAATGTACAAAACCATCACATGTCTAAGGCAGCCCTCTGGGGACCCTTAGCAAAAAAAAATTGTTTTAAAAACTTTTTTTTGGAGGATTCACTGGCTTTAAAAATGAGGAGCAGGGGAGTACAAGTCATACAGGTGCTTCTTAAGTCTTAAAGGGTGATATTTTCAAAAGCACTGAAAGGATTTAGGTGCTCAGGTCCCATGAAATTCAATGGGATTTATTCTCTTAAATTCCTTCTGGGGGAGATTTTCTAAAACCCCTAAGTTCAATTAGAACAGTCCTTGTAGCTATGCTCCACTAACGTTATTTGGCAGTGGAAGACACGGTACTCTCAGGTTTTTTAGGACAGTGTTTCCCAGCCACTGGTAGGACAGGGTTTGTTATTCTTCACCTGAGCCCTCTGCTGGGTCTCTGGGCTGCCAGCCTACAATTCAGCTGTGCCTCCCCTACTCTTCAGCTGGGCTTGGGCTATGTGAGACTCCTGGCTCACTGCTATGGATTAGAGTGTGCCTAGCTGAAGGGGAGGTAGTCCGAACTAGTGGGTGCAGCTTAGGTCTTAAACTGGGAGAATTCCCCCTCCAAACACTGGGAGTCCCTGCTCTATCGCATCCTAAAACCTCTGTAGATTCGGGTGAGCCAGAAAAGCAATGCCTGCTTCTGTTGAGGAGAGTGTGGACTGATCCGATGGGCTTGATCCTTCTGCACCCCATAGGTGCCGAGTTACTCAGATCCCAGTGGGTGCTTGACCCCTGCTCTGCCCAGGCCCCGCCCCCACGCCACCTCTTCCTCCAATCTCCCACCCCTGCCCCACCTCTTCCTGCCCCCACACCTCCCCTCCCAGCGCCTCCTGCATGCCCCTGAACAGCTGATCACAGTGGGCAGGAGGCGGCAGGGGTGCTGGAACAATTTTTATAGTGGGAGTGCTGAGAGCCATTGAACTAAACTGTAAACCCTGTATATAATGGAACCACTTCAAGTCTGCGGTGCGGTAGCACCCCCTACATCCCAAGTTCCAGCACCTACGGGAGGCGGTGGCAGGGCCGGCTCCAGGCACCAGCAAAGGAAGCAGGTGCTTGGGGCGTCCAATGGAAAGGGACGGCACGTCTGGGTCTTCGGTGGCAATTCGGTGTCGGGTCCCTCAGTCCCTCTCGGAGTGAAGGACCAGCCGCTGAATTGCCGCCGAAGAATGAAGCGGCGCGGTAGAGCTGCCACCAAAGTGCCGCTGATCGCGGCTTTATCTTTTTGGTTTTTTTCCTCACGCTTCGCCGCTTGGGGCGGCAAAACAGCGGGAGCCGGCCCTGGGCGGTGGGAGGAGCTGATTGGCGTGGCCTGCCAGCTGGTGGGAGACACTGAGGGGGAGGGGGAGGCGCTGAACACCCACAACGTTTTTTTCCATGGTGCTCTGACCCATGGAGTCAGCGCCTATGCTTGTGTAGCCATTTCTACCTGCACAGAGTGAGTGTAAAACACTCCCATGCTGTTACACCTCTGTAGATGTCGCCATGTGTTGGATTAGCTCAGCTGGTCAAGCAGGAGACCTGTATTGAGTGCCATTTCTGCTCTTCTTTCTTTAGATAATAAAAAGATGTCTGCACAAGAGCTCCAGGCACCCTGACATTTACCCTTAAAAGAGCATAAGACACCCAGCAGAAATGAAAAGCACCCATTCATCAGCAACAAATTAACTCAGCCAGAGAATCAGCTACAGAAAAAAAAAAAGTTTTTGTCCGTCACTATCTCTGAGAACATATCTGCAACCCTGTCAAATCAGTGGCACTGCAGCCTGCCCAGATGGGTCGTTAAACTCTGGCTCTTTCAGACGAATTGTAACCAGCCTGCTCAGCTCAACAGCAGGGTTTGAATACAGGACCATTAGCTGCTACCACTTCAGCGCTAGGGCAAAGGTCATTGGCTGGAAGCAGTCAGGCTCAGAAGTGTCTTATATGAGCTAGTTAGTAGATTCATCATTTCCTAGAGTGGGTTACGTTATATATGACCAGGGGGAAGACAGTGGGGATTCGGGCCCTGATTTCTTCCATTACTCCACAAAATGGCAGATATTTGCCCGAGCGCTACACGAGGTGCCTCAATCACACCCACGGTGATCCACTCTCCCTATTCGGTCCTTTGTCTCTTTGCTGTGATTTGCCCGTTGTTGGGTTGGCTTTTTTGTGATGTAGACACTTGTCCTAGGAACTACACTGAGCCCACCAAAAAACCATTGTATGCTAATAGCTTCTGGTTACTTCTAACCTGCATGACCGGCTCTGTAGCCCATTACACATCTCAAGCCTCAGCCAATCTTTCTGTGAGTCAAATCACATGGGCTGTGGCTTGATGCTTGGGACAAGTGGTCCCAAAATGCTACTTGTGGCTAACAAACTTCTCAGCCAATAGACTGGCTATAGGGCCTATCACTGCAGAATGTGGGAAGTAAGAATTATCTCAGCAGAAACAGATATGGGGAAGTTGAATGAAAACTCTTCGTTTCCCTGGTTTCCACATCTTGCTCCTATTGACTCCAGTTGAACACACAGGTGGAAATCAGAAGGTAGGTTTTATTTTAGCATTTCATATTCTGGAGCATTTTAAAATGGACACGATCTTATATTCACTACACAAACACCTGATCCGTTCAGTATTTCACTTGAGCACGTAGTTGATTTCCAATCTCTTGCCAAGTAAAGAATGACACTGTGATAGCAAATGAAAACATAAATCCCTCTGGATTGCCAGGTTTCTCTGGCTTTATAACACTGCTGTTTTCCTTTGTCATTCTGTTTTCCTTCCTGCCCAACTTTCGGTCTGTACAATGGAACATCTTAATGGGCCCCTGTCTAAATAGTGACATAAGAACATAGAACATAAGAACAGCCAGACCGAGTCAGACCAGAGGTCCATCTAGCCCAGTATCCTGTCTTCCAACAGTGGCCAATGCCAGGTGCCCCAGTGGGAATGAACAGAACAGGGAATCATCAAGTGATCCATCCCGTCGCGCATTCCCAGCTTCTGGCAAACAGAGGCTAGGGACACCATCCCTGCCCATCCTGGCTAATAGCCATTGATGGACCTATCTTCCAGGAATCTATCTAGCTCCTTTTTGAACCCCGTTATAGTATTGGTTATTTTATTGACCTGGGTCCTGATCTTCCAGGCTGCTCAGTAGAGACACATCCTCAGACAGGCTCAGTGCCCCAATGAAATTGTTGAAGCTCTGTGTGGCTGCAGGAGTCTGCCAAGGCAGAACAGCTTTCAGGATCTGGGCTACAGCCTGGAACATACTTTTAATGGTTTTATTGTTATTTAATTGACATTGGTGCTTTTCCACTAACAGGTCCAGAGATGCACCAGGGCAGAACATACAGTGTCACTATCCAAACTGAAAATACTACAGACTGTTTCCTCCCCTTATGTAAATACAGTGTAGAGCGAATCACAGGAAGGCGCTATAAAGCTACCCTTTCATGAGAAAAAGATTAAATAAAGCAGAGGGGTCGATCAAGACTTTGCACCTGCCCTGTGAATGGGCAGTAGGTTGCTGTAATGCACCAGGAGCGGCCTGGAAAGCAGACTGTGATGCAGAAAGTCACTATCTGCCTCAAAGTTCCCATACTGCTCCAGGAGATCTATGTTTCATCAGCCCTATACCTCATGCAGCATACATCTCCTGGTATGTCATTGTAGTTGTGCTACCCATCACATTGGGGGGCAGAGCTAAGGATGTTGGCATTCCCCCCCCCACTGCCTGCCTCTGTCCCACACACATGAAAGGGATGGGAAACCATGACTTTCTGGAGTCTCCTTATCCCATCACTGTGCTGCTACCCATAATGCCTCAGACCTCTAGCTCTCCTGCATGGGAAATGCAGGGTGGGACCACTGGCTCAAAGAAAGGAATGTGAGGGAAGAACTCAGGGCTTCCACATCTGATCCAATATCATATATCTTTTCCAGTTTCTCCATAATGGCTCTTTAAGACATTCTGCATAAATGGGACATTAATCATAGCACTTAGCCTCCAAAGTGTTGCAGAGGTGCTATCTTCTCAAAATTACACAGCATTCATCAGCTCCCATTGGCTTGATGCAGAATTGAAATTTAATTTCCTTATACAGTAATTGTGCGAGTCCGAAGAGAACAATAGGAGGTACTAGTCACTGAGCCCCTCACAGTTAAAATAAAGGAGTAGCTCCTATAGGTGGCACCAGTTGTAGGCTGTTATCTTTCAAGGTATGTGGCCCAGAGAACGAGAAAACACATTTGTGGTGATGTTCACTGGAGGAAAACATGGTGTATTTTTAAGGAAAGCTGAGTGCAAATTAATGAAATAATTGATTAGATGAATATTTTTTCTGCCCTCTGACCAGCCTAGAATACTAATTACTGTCCATGACCCTAACCTGCACATTTCAGTCTAAAGTTACTCACATGTGCGTCTTTGCTGAATTAGGCCCTTTTCCTACTGTTACATATCTTTCTACCAAGAGCTAAATATTGAGTAAAAAACTGAGTCTGATTGTTCTGGGTTTTTTTCCCTTAAATTAATGTTCCCAAATATTTTTCCTTGTAAATGACACTTTTCATACACTTAAGGAACCCCTTGATGACTGCTAACTGTTGTAAATTCTGTGTATAAGTTTTAATTAACCTTTACTTCAATTGCTGCTAATTTCCACTGGGCCAGGACACACATGGGGGAGAGGAAGAAAATGGAATGCTGGCCTGCACAAGATCTTTGAATAAGCACATAGCTTCAATTACGCTGGTTCTTGCTTTATTAAAAAAAATTCCACATTATTTTCTAACAGCAATGGAGACCTTATAAATATTTATCACTGCTTTTAATGTGCAGTTGCCAACAAGATAGCAGTGGGAATGTTGCCTCTGTGCACTAACATTATCTGGAAAAATGAGTAGAGCAGAGAAAGCGTGAAAACTAGGATGAAAACTAGAGCCATTGGCCATTATTTTTGAAAACTCATGGCAATTGGGGGAGGTCCCGGATGACTGGAAAAAGGCTAATGTAGTGCCCATCTTTAAAAAAGGGAAGGAGGAGGATCCGGGGAACTACAGGCCAGTCAGCCTCACCTCAGTCCCTGAAAAAATCCTGGGCAGGTCCTCAAGGAATCAGTTTTGAAGCATTTTGAGGAGAGGAAAGTGATCAGGAACAGTCAGCATGGATTCACCAAGGGCAAGTCATGCCTGACTAAACTAATTGCCTTCTATGATGACATAACTGGCTCTGTGGATGAGGGGAAAACAGTGGATTTGTTATTCCTTGACTTTAGCAAAGCTTTTGATACAGTCTCCCACAGTCTTCTTGTCAGCAAGTTAAACAAGTATGGGCTGGATGAAATGACTATAAGGTGGATAGAAAGCTGGCTAGATCGTTGGGCTCAACGGGTAGTGATCAATGGCTCCATGCCTAGTTGGCAGCCGGTATCAAGTGGAGTGCCCCAAGGGTTGGTCCTGAGGCCAGTTTTGTTCAATATCTTCATTAATGATCTGGAGGATGGCGTGGATTGTACCCTCAGCAAGTTTGCAGATCACACTAAACTGGGAGGAGTGGTAGATACGCTGGAGGGTAAAGATAGGATACAGAGGGACCTAGACAAATTAGAGGATTGGGCCAAAATAAATCTTGTTAAACAAGGTTAAACAAGGACAAATGCAGAGTCCTGCACTTAGGAAGGAAGAATCCCATGCACTGCTACAGACTAGGGACCGACTAGCTAAGCAGCAGTTCTGCAGAAAAGGACCTAGGGATTATGCTGGATGAGAAGCTGGATATGAGTCAACAGTGTGCCCTTGTTGCCAAGAAGGCTAATGGCATTTTGGGCTGTATAAGTAAGAGCATTGCCAGCAGATCAAGGCACATGATCATTCCCCTCTATTCGGCATCGGTGAGGCCTCATCTGGAGTACTGTGTCCAGTTTGTGGCCCCACACTACATGAAGGATGTGGAAAAATTGGAAAGAGTCCAGTGGAGGGCAACAAAAATTATTAGGGGGCTGGAGCACATGAGTTATGAGGAGAGGCTGAGGGAACTGGGATTGTTTAGTCTGCAGAAGAGAAGAATGGGGGGGGATTTGATAGCTGCTTTCAACTACCTGAAAGGGGGTTTAAAAGAGGATGGATCTAGACTGTTCTCAGTGGCGGCAGATGATAGAACGAGGAGTAATCGTCTCAAGTTGCAGTGGGGGATGTTTAGGTTGGATGTTATGAAAATCTTTTTCACTAGGAGGGTGGTCAAGCACTGGAATGGGTTTCCTAGGGAGATGGTGGAATCTCTTTCCTTAGAGGTTTTTAAGGTCAGGCTTGACAAAGCCCTGGCTGGTATGATTTAGTTGGTGATTGGTCCAGCTTTGAGCAGGGGGTTGGACTAGATGACCTCCTGAGGTCCCTTCCAAGCCTAATATTCTATGATTCTATGTCAAGGCCAGATTTAAAACCAAGCTAACAGAGCTAAGGTTCCATTATTTTCGAGTGGAGCTGTTGGATGCTGAACACTTTTGAAAATCTGCCCCTAAAGTTGTTTTATGCCTTCATTTTTGCAGTAAAAGTTTCCTAAGTGCCTACGTTTCAGCCTCTGAGCACGCACACTGGAACATCACACCAGGCAGCTGGACACCTAAGCCACAGAACAATGCACAAATTGGGAGGAAAGAGGTGTATCTCCACTTAATTCACCTTCTGGGCCTGCCCTGATAACTGCTCAGTCCTCACCTACCAGGTCAGAGGCTCCTATGGATGAAATTACATAAAATGGCCCAGAGGGACAAGGCGGTTGCTTCTAGCCCAGTGGTTCGGGTACTCACCTCAGATGTGGCAGTCGTCTGCTTCAAGGTCCCCTTCAACTTAAAGGGAAGAAGGGATTTGAATAGGTACCTGACATCTCTCAGATGAGCACCCTAGCCACTGGACTATTGATTTCAATGGGCGTTAGGCACCAGTGCTTTTGAACGCCCCAGCACCTATCTGCATCTTCAGACACTTACTTAGGCACGTTTGAAAAGTTGACCCTTAGATCCATATTTAGGCAGCTAAATAAATGGCCTGATTTTCAACAGTGGTGGATGCCCAGCAGCTCTCAGTGAGGTCGATGGGAGCTGCAGGGTGCTTGGTACTTCTGGAAATCAGGCCTAAATAAGGATTTAGGAGCCCAGCATCAGGTCCTTATCTTTGGAAGTCTTGTCTCCAACCTTCAGCGGCGTTGTGCTGTTGCAATGAAGGAAGAGGATGAAAATACCAAGAAACTGCGAATGTAACCGCTCATTTAACCTCTTCCACTGTTGTAAACAGGTCTCAGGTAGGTTATTGCCCCTGTGCTGCTGCTATTGATATACCGTGTTTAAGTGATCACTATAGTCATGGCCATTTTCCTAGAAGTTATAAAGCAGTTAGACTAATTTCACATGTGCATTGTGTGACAGGCCAAACAAAGGACCTCACATTTGTACTCAAAGTACCTCCAGCTCTCCAGCTCCCTCCAATCCTCATGCTGTTTTGAGGGAAAGAAGTGCCTTATACCCAGCCCCTTTCCCGAAAGCCTGGACAATACCTGCACAGCCAAAGACTGACAGCTTAATAGACAACAACTCCCAACTTGGTTTACTCTCTGATCCAGGGAGAGAGAGGCTAACTGAATGTGTGTGGCCACCGTTTAATATATCACTTGATGATTACCTGGTCTGTTCATTTCCTCTGGGACACCTGGCATTGGCCACTGTCAGAAGTCAGGATACTGGGCTAGATGGACCTTTGCTCTGACCCAGTCTGGCCCTTCTTATGTTCTTATCACTACAAAGTTCCAGCCCATCATGCCTTGAAACTGGTCTCAGGCATAAATTAGTAGCCGTGATTTCTCTCCCAGACCACGAACTGGCACCCTGAAGACCATTTCCTTTCAGTCAGCAACCACAGTCCCTATCCCACAGGTGTGTCTCTAGAAGAGATCCCTGCTACGGGTGAGATTGGTTTCAGGAGATTCCCACATCAGCCTCGATATCTCTTGAGATGAAGGGCAATCCGGGATGGGCAGCATTGCATCAAAGGTGGCACACCAGATGTGTTTACAGAACACACCAGTGCTGCACAGCAGGGGAGGATGGCAAATAGCAATCTCTGGCTAGTTTCACTGGTGGGTTTTTTTTTTTCCTGCTGTGATGACTGGGGAATTTATTGCCCATAATGGATCTGCTGTTCAACCTGAAGCAGCTAATGCACCATGTGACTGGGATGATGTCTCCCTGAAACGAGTCAATTGTTCATTCTCTGTGCAGAGGCTCTAAATGGGAATTGCTGGTGGTTTGCTTGGAGGAGAGGAGGGGGTCAGATGATTTTTATTTAACTGGTTCTCCCTCCCCCATTTTTGGGTAAGCTACTGACGTGTTGCCAAAATATAAGAAACAAAAGATGATGCATTAGTCAGAGTGATAATCTGGGACTTGAAATTGAATTCCTGCTGCATGACCTTGGGCTAGTCACTTAGGGCCAGATTTCTGTGAGAGGGAGGGGCTGGAAGGGGGAGGGTCCTTGGGGGTGTCAGTGTGAAGGGAGGGACTATGGAGTGTCTCTCTGAGGGGGAGGGCCCAGGGGGTGTCAGTGTTGAGGGGCCCCTAGCTCCCACTGATTTCAGTGGGAGCTAGGGGCCTAAATAGCTTTGGGGATCTGGGGCTTAGTATCTCTGTACCTCAGTTTCCTCATCTGCAACATGGGGATAACAGCACTGCCCTGTCTCACAAGGATATTTGTGAGGATAAACATATAAAAGACTGTGAGGCACTTAGCTGCTAGAGTAATGGGGGACCATACAAATCCCGAACCAAACATTTTTAAGATAAAGCCACATTTTAAGCCTAATGGGGAAATTTATATACTGGTAAATTTGGCAGCCTTTCCCCCACCATCCTGATGCTACAGGGGTGGCGATGAATCCCCAGAGATGAGTCAGTCCTTTGGGGAGTAAAATTCCAGCCCTTTCCATTGGCCTCTAAGCATCTCATTGCCAAGGTATAGTATCTAAGGTTTTTCCAAAGCAGTTCTGAAGAACTGTTTGTCCAAACCGACCTCAGTTACACTCCAGGATTCAGCCCAATAAAAAATTTGTCAAAGAAGCATAAAGTTCCTGTCAGATCTTTTCCGTTAAGAATCATTTTTTACAGCAGAAGCCGTAACAAGCAGACAGCTATGGAGTGAAAGTGTAAAATGATGAGAAATTTGGACAGCATTATCATCCAGTGGGGAGGCAGTGGCAAGCCACTTAGAATGCCTCTGGTGTATGAAGCATGACAACCTGCATATTTTTTGACAACAGATGATAATGTAAGAAGTTTATTACGGATCTCGAGGGGGGTATGGCCAATGCTGCCAACTCCAGCCCTTGTTCCTGCATTCCAGGTACAGTACTTAAATTATATAATGCCACATCTTCTATTGAATCATTTATGAGCCTGTCCCACTTCACATTAAGAAATGGCTACATTGGAGACACCCAGGGTTAACATATTTGCTTTGGTTTTCATTTGCTGGGTTGCACGGTTATTGTTCCTTTTGTCAACAGCATATTTGCTTTGTCTGGTAACTACATAGCCTTATTCAATTCTAAGCTGATTGGGAACAGGAAATGCAAACATACCCATAACACACAGATCTAATCTTAGCAATCTACCGTGACCCAGCTGTGGTGAATTCACCAAATGAAAGAATTTGTGTCCCAGCTGGCGACTAAAAAATGAATCTTGTTAGCAGGACCTCTCTGCTTAATCTTTCCTGATGGATCATGACACCAAGAACATCATGACATGAACTGAACTTGACGTTCACCAAATTAATTTCTCATTTTCTACCCAGGAACAAGGAATGCTGTTAATTTGCAGCATATTCATGGCATACGGCAGCCTTTATGTAATTAGATAACATATGGCAACTGATGCGGTTGTTTGTGTGACATTGTGTTCATAACATGGGGTTCTACTAAGAAAAATGACTGCAAAAGTGGCATGGTGAGGTTCAGTGTTTTACTATCTTGCACTGATTTTCGGATCCAGTATGCAAAGTTTACAAGTAAAAAGAGATGGTGCTTGTGGCATTAAGCCCCATATTCTTCATAGTAATAATATTATGATATGAGTATGGCATAATTATGATGTATTTTGTGCAAGAAAAGGCATGCGAGATATCATGGAAAAGGTTATGATTTACTGATGTGATTATCCTATTTGTATGCATGTATCATATTTGTATCTGAAGTTAGGAATATTTACTGTGTAGCTGTATTACAAATACGTTTACACCTAGGGAACGCCCACTAAGCAGAATGCAATCAGTCTAGATGGCTGACTGGGAAGGGCCATTTGAGAAAACAATAGGCCTTAGAAGAAGTTTATCTCCCACCGGAGAGCCTTCCTAAGGGATGCTACAAACAGCCTCTGACTCATGGCTGCTATGACACTATGGGGTCATGTGACCAAGACACCTGGTATTGGACTCCATCTTGGAATAACAGTGTTTTTCCACGGAAAGGTGTGGGAACCAAGCTTGGAGACAAAGGGTTCCTGCCCTATGCAAAAGCTATTTAAGGCAGGGGAGTGACCTCATCGTGGTTCTTCACTGACTCCCTGCCCAAAGGGAGGAAACATCTGAGGAACAAGGACTGAAGTGGGGGGAAGGCTAGAGGGATTTCTAGCCTGTGAAAGGAATACCTGGGGTTTTAAGCTGCAAGCAGCTGGCCCCTTAAGAAGCTCTGCAACAAGCTTAAATCATCATTTTGGTGAGAATTTGCTACTTAGTATATTAAGCTTAGATTGAGTTTTTGTTTATTTGCTAGGTAATCTGCTCTGATCTGTTTGCTATCCTTATAATCACTTACAATCTATCTTTTGTAATTAATAAACTTGTTTTTGTTTGTCTAAAATTAGTGTGCGGAAATCATAACTCGAGGGAGAAAGTGTTGCATATCTTTCTCCGCGTTGAGGGAGGGGGCGAATTTCATGAGCTTACGCTGTACCGTTCTCAGTGCAGCACAAGATGGTATACTTTTGGGCTTGCCCTCCAGAGTGGGGTGGGTGCTTAGGTGGCTGGGAAGTTCCTTAGCTGAAGCCTTCCCATGCACAGCTGATCACAACATCTGTATGTTTCTGTAACTGGGTGTGTCCCTCCCTGTATGTGTTGATGAAAGTGCACACTGGAGCTTGGGAGAGGGCTTGGCAGGCTGGTCACAGCAGTACAGTATAAAGGGAACCCAGGCTGGTGGGTCAGGCAGGCTCAGTGGTACCTCAGTTCCAGGTGCCAGCCCGGGGGGAACCCGTCACAGTGGTTATTATTGTTTGTTATTTATTTGTATTGTTGTAGCACCAAGGTGCCCCAGCCGTGGACTAGAGCCCCAGTGTGCTAGGCGCGGTTGAGGTTATGATTTCTATTGGAGTTGTGGCTGAAATTTGGCTAATGCAAGTAACAAAACAATACAAATGCTTGAATTCCACCGAAGGGTGTTGCCCTCCCTTCTGCTACTTCTGCTTCCCCTACTCTTACAGGTTAGAGGGGTAGTAAACAGGGTTTGCTTTATCATCTACCTGCACATTAGACATAGCCCAGTGGATCTAAAATGATGCTGAACCTTGTAAATAAGTGTTTTATGGGTCCCTAATTTTAATATTATTCTGTCAGAAGCAATTTAGTTTGCCAATTTCCCCTTTTCCTCCCAGACAGAGAGTGCCCAAAAGCACGTCCCCTAAAGTTTTTACAGCAACATGTTAGCTGCTGGTCAAAGCCCCAGTGATGTTTGTTTCCTATTCACTTAGAAATTACAAATTAAAGGCACAGAGACTGTTAGCCTAGAGGATTACAGGACATGAGCGAAATGCATAGTTACAAGGTCTCTAAGACCTGGGGGGTGGGAGGGAGCTGAGCTGAGCTTTCAGTATTTTCTGGTCAGTAAGGGTTTTTCTCTTGATACTTCTTTTTTAACCATTTCTTTGTATGACTATTTGATTTACTATTCTGGATTGTTATTGCCCTGCTTTGTAAATTGGGCTTATATTTACAGCTACGCTTAGTCTTGTTGCTTCTCATTTCTCCATTCCTACTCATTACCCCCACCCGACAAGCATTAGCTATCTATGTATCCGGTATGAAACTGCAGAAAAACCTGAGAGTCTCTGGATAAAGTTGAGAAGAGTGAGCAACAAGGGTGATGTTGTGGTCGGAGTCTGCTATAGACCACCAGATCAGGGGGATGAGGTGGACGAGGCTTTCTTCTGGCAACTAGCAGAAGTTGATAGATCGCAGGCCCTGGCTCTCATGGGAGACTTTAATCACCCTGATATCTGTTGGGAGAGCAATGCAGCGGTGCACAGACAATCCAGGAAGTTTTTGGCAAGTGTAGGGGAAACTTCCTAGTGGAAGTGCTGGAAGAACCAACTAGGGGCAGAGCTTTTCTTGACCTACTGCTCACAAACAGGGAAGAATTAGTAGGGGAAGCAAAAGTGGATGGGAACCTGGGAGGCAGTGACCATGAGATGGTCGAGTTCAGGATCCTGACACAAGGAAGAAAGGAAAGCAGCAGAATATGGACCCTGGACTTCAGAAAAGCAGACTTTGACTCCCTCAGGGAACAGATGGGCAGGATCCCCTGGGAGAATAACATGAAGGGCAAAGGGGTCCGGGGAGAGCTGGCTGTATTTTAAAGCATCCTTCTTGCGGTTGCAGGAACAAACTATCCCGATGTGTAGAAAGAATAGTAAATATGGCAGGCGACCAGCTTGGCTTAACAGTGAAATCCTTGCTGACCTTAAATGCAAAAAAGAAGCTTACAAGAAGTGGAAGATTGGACAAATGACCAGGGAGGAGTATAAAAATATCGCTCAGGCATGCAAGAGTGAAATCAGGAAAGCCAAATTGCACTTGGAGTTGCAGCTAGCAAGAGATGTTAAGAGTAACAAGAAGGGTTTCTTCAGGTATGTTAGCAACAAGAAGAAAGTCAAGGAAAGTGTTGGTCCCTTACTGAATGAGGGAGGCAACCTAGTGACAGAGGATGTGGAAAAAGCTAATGTACTCAATGCTTTTTTTGCCTCTGTCTTCACAAACAAGATCAGCTCCCAGACTGCTGGACTGGGCAGCACAGTATGGGGAGGAGGTGACCAGCCCTCCGTGGAGAAAGAAGTGGTTCGGGACTATTTAGAAAAACTGGATGAGCACAAATCCATGGGGCCGGATGCGCTGCATCCGAGGGTGCTAAAGGAGTTGGCGGGTGTGATTGCAGAGCCATTTGCCATTATCTTTGAAAACTCATGGCGATCGGGGGAGGTCCTGGATAACAGGAAAAAGGCTAATGTAGTGCCCATCTTTAAAAACGGGAAGAAGGAGGATCTGGGGAACTACAGGCCAGTCAGCCTCACCTCAGTCCCTGGAAAAATCCTGGAGCAAGACCTCAAGGAATCAATTTTGAATCACTTAGAGGAGAGGAAAGTGATCAGGAACAGTCCGCATGGATTCACCAAGGGGAAGTCATGCCTGACTAACCTAATTGCCTTCTATGATGACATAGCTGGCTCTGTGGATGAGGGGAAAGCAGTGGATGTGTTATTCCTTGACTTTAGCAAAGCTTTTGATACGGTCTCCCACAGTATTCTTGCCACTGTAAGGTGGATAGAAAGCTGGCTAAATCGTCGGGCTCAATGGGTAGTGATCAATGGCTCCATGTCTATTTGGCAGCCGGTTTCAAGCGGAGTGCCCCAAGAGTCAGTCCTGGGGCCGGTTTTGTTTAATATCTTTATTAATGATCTGGAGGATGGTTGGACTGCACTCTCAGCAAGTTTGCAGACGACACTAAACTGGGAGGAGTGGTAGATACACTGGAGGGTAGGGATAGGATACAGAGGGACCTAAACAAATTAGAGGATTGGGCCAAAAGAAATCTTGTTAAACAAGGTTAAACAAGGACAAATGCAGAGTCCTGCACTTAGGATGGAAGAATCCCATGCGCTGTTACAGACTAGGGACCGAGTGGCTAGGAAGCAGTTCTGCAGAAAAGGACCTAGGGGTTATAGTAGACGAGAAGCTGGATATGAGTCAACTCGGGGGTGGTCCCGTTAGACTGGAGAATAGCCAATGTGGTTCCTATTTTCAAGAAAGGGAAAAAAAGTGACCCGGGTAACTATAGGCCTGTTAGTTTAACATCAGTAGTGTGCAAGGTGCTGGAGAAGATTCTGAAAGAGAAACTAGTTGAGGACCTTGAGGTTAATGGCAAATGCGATAAATTACAGCATGGTTTTACGAAGGGCAGATCGTGCCAAACGAATCTGATCTCCTTCTTTGAGAAAGTAACTGACTTATTAGATAAGGGAAATGCGGTGGACCTGATATACCTGGATTTCAGTAAAGCGTTTGATACTGTACCCCATGAGGAATTATTGGTTAAACTGAAAAACATGGGGATCGATATGAAAATCCAGAGGTGGATAAGGAATTGGTTAATGGGGAGAATGCAGCGGGTTGTATTAAAGGGAGAATTGTCGGGTTGGAGGGAGGTTACTAGTGGAGTGCCTCAAGGTTCGGTTTTGGGACCCATTTTATTTAATCTATTTGTAACTGACCTCGGGACCGATTGCAAGAGTGGGCTGATAAAGTTTGCGGATGATACGAAGGTGGGAGGAGTTGCAAACTCGGAGGAGGATAGGGATATTCTGCAGGGAGACTTGAATGAGCTTGTGAATTGGAGTATCAGAAATAGGATGAAATTTAATAGTGAAAAGTGTAAGGTGATGCACTTGGGGATGAATAATAACAATTTTAGTTACAAGATGGGGACGCATTGGTTAGAAGTAACGGAAGAGGAGAAGGACCTAGGGGTCCTTGTTGACCGCAGGATGACTATGAGTCGACAATGTGACGAGGCGGTGAAAAAAGCCAATGCGGTCTTGGGATGTATTAGGCGAGGTATATCTAGTAGGGATTGGGAGGTCCTGCTTCCGTTGTATAAGGCGCTGGTGAGACCTCATTTAGAGTACTGTGTGCAGTTCTGGTCTCCCATGTTTAAAAAAGATGAACTCAAACTGGAACGGGTGCAGAGAAGGGCGACTAAGATGATCAGAGGAATGGAAAACCTGTCGTATGAAAAGAGATTAGAGGAGCTTGGGTTGTTTAGTTTGACAAAGCGAAGGCTGAGGGGGGATATGATTGCTATCTTCAAATATATCAGAGGGGTTAATACAGGGGAGGGAGAGGAATTATTCCAGCTTAGTACTAATGTGGACACGAGAATGAATGGATACAAACTGGCCAGGGGGAAGTTCAGGCTTGAAATTAGACGAAGGTTTCTGACCATCAGAGGGGTGAAATATTGGAATGGCCTTCCGAGGGAAACGGTGGGGGCGACGGACCTGTCTCGTTTTAAGATTAAGTTGGATAAGTTTATGGAGGGAATGGTTTAATGGTAAAACATAGTAGCCAAGGAAAACCAAGCAAGGGTACATGAATAGCATAATGGCCAACAAGGGTAAGGCTAGAGACTCTTGCCTATATGCTCGGGGTATTACTGATCGCCATATTTGGGGTCGGGAAGGAATTTTCCTCCAGGGTAGATTGGCTGAGCCTCTGGAGGTTTTTCGCCTTCCTCCGCAGCATGGGGCAGGGATCACTAGCAGGAGGGTCTCAGCCGATTGAAGTCACTAAAACACAGGATTGGGGACTTCAACGGCAGAGTCCAGGGAAGGGTCTTGCGGCCTGCAGCATGCAGGGGGTCAGACCAGATGATCATAATGGTCCCTTCTGACCTTAAAGTCTATGAGTCTATGAGTGTGCCCTTGTTGCCAAGAAGGCTAACGGCATTTTGGGTTGTATAAGTAAGAGCATTGCCAGCAGATCGAGGCACATGATCATTCCCCTCTATTCGGCATTGGTGAGGCCTCATCTGTGTTTTGGTCCCCACACTACAAGAAGGATGTGGAAAAATTGGAAAGGGTCCAGCGGAGAGCAACAAAAATGATTAGGGGTCTGGAGCACATGACTTATGAAGAGAGGCTGAGGGAACTGGGATTGTTTAGTGTGCAGAAGAGAAGAATGAGGGGGGATTTGATAGCTGCTTTCAACTACCTGAAAGGGGGTTCCAAAGAGGATGGATCTAGACTGTTCTCAGTGGTAACAGATGACAGAACAAGGAGCAATGGTCTCAAGTTGCAGTGGGGGAGGTCTAGGTTGGATATTAGGAAACACTATTTCACTAGGAGGGTGGTGAAGCACTGGAATGCGTTACCTAGGGAGGTGGGGTAATCTCCTTTCTTGGAGGTTATTAAGGCCCGGCTTGACAAAGCCCTGGCTGGGATGATTTAGTTGGGAATTGGCCCTGTTTGAGCAGGGGATTGGACTAGATGACCTCCTGAGGTCCCTTCCAACCCTGATATTCTATGATCTGTGATACTTGTAAATCTAGTTTTCTGTACTTTGCCCGACTATAACATACCACATATTAAATATTACATTAAACACATGATCATATGATCAAACTCCACAGGCTAGGGTGATTAAAAATAGCCTCGCTATGTTGCATTCGTACAAAACCTCCTCCATGATCTCTAACATTTCTTCATGCTGTGTTTTGGTTGACCACAGCTGGGTTCCCAGCACTCTACTCAATTCACCTCCAACTCCTAATCCAAATGAGCTCAATTAAATTTTACTAGCTAGCTTCATTCTGAATCTGCACAATCCACACTTAACACTATATCTATGGAGAGGCATCTCTCCTTAAATAATTAACCCCTTAACCGGTTTCAACAATAACTTTTAAAAGACCTAGTAAAAAGCGGGAAGGGGGAGGGGATTCTGGTCCCTCTCTCATTGGCTAATGTGCTCTTAGCTGGTTGAGAGACAGTTACCCAGTCTGGATCTACCGAGCAGTCGAGAAGCTGGCAGTAGATGAATCTCGGCGCAGCCCAGAGAGCTGAGGGGACTGTACTACTGCGGCCTTTTTGGCAGTACAATTAAAGCATAAATCAACTCTCCCACCACCTCAGAGCGTGGGTCACCGGGACCCAATGATACTGCAATATCAACTTCAGGGTCTTCAATATTACAACACTGTTCTACTTAGAAAACCCTCTTAACATATGTATAAAGATTTTAAACCCCAATGACTAGTAAATAATATCCAATGAGGATGTCCTCGGAATGCAATGAGGGATCCTTGCCCATTTACAATTTCCATGGAGACCTAATGGTTGGGGACAGCTGGTCACCACAAGACATGCCAGGTTACTCTGATGGTCAAGACCTCGAACGCTCCTTTGTTTGAAATATGAATGTTTGTGTCTATGTCTACTGTTTCTCCCTGGAGGGCATATCCCTCCCTCTGTTACAAAGTTGATCAGTGAATTAAAATAGAAGTAACATACTAGAGCAAAGAAACAGAAAAGAGAAATGGCTGAGGAAAAAGTGCTCTTGGTGAGTTGCAGTGTTTCTGACAAGCATCAAATTCTGACTGACACATTAGTTAGGTTTCAACTTAGATTTTTACTTAGTTTCCTATCCTGTGTAGAGAGTCTGTCCCTGTGCGCTCCTTGGGGGGTCCCATCTGGGGGTGCCAAATCTGTAGTCCGAACTATAGATTATGAATTAATTATATTCATTACTTAAAGAATTCCCAGTTATCACTTTGAGGGTTTACATGTTCTTGTCTCAAGATCCCGCCCAGTATTATTCAAATTATTATATAGTTGGAACTCCAATGTGCATAATTGCAACACTCGCACTATAGGAACTCTTTTATATTTACAAATAGTCTATTAATACATTTAGCACAGTCACAAACACCCCAACTCGGAAGGTAAACAGAGATACTACCGAATGTACATTTGTACAACTATATACTCACACCATTCCTTGAAGAACAACCTGAAATGCTAGCCATCAACTTCCTCATCACCATCACCTTCCTCATCATCACCAGTGGCCCTCATTCTGACACTTCCCAAGGACAACGTCTCTTTCTCCTACTGTTCCTAGGCTGGTATGCAACTTTTATAATATGGTATGCCAATGCCACTATGTTTGATGCATATTCAGTAGGGTTTTTTCCCCTTTTCCTTATTTGTATATTCTCCCCTTACTAATGTTGGAGGTAGTTGGCATGCCACTGCTAGAAGCTGCCTTGTGGTGAGCAGACAATCTTCAAGCTACCTTACTCCAAACGGCGACCTGGGAACAATTGAAACAAGGTGATAGGAAGTGGCCCCAGGCAGGGCTGCCTTAACTATTCCCAGATGTCAGAGCACTGACAGCTCTCAAAAGGCCCTGGGTCAGTGCCTGCTGAAAGGGAAGGCCCGGGCTTCCATACCAACAATCCCCCTGCACATCACTGGCCTAAGATCTAACCACTAGGTGGCTCTCCCCTACCATTCCACCCCAAGCGAGGGCCATCACATTCTGTCTAACTTGTTTTTAAGCCCCTGAACTCGCACACTGCCTCCAAGACAATTGAACACACAGTCCCACTCATTTGCAGGTCGGGCAGAGATAATCACTCACCCACAAACATACACACAGGATGCAAATAAGAATATTCTTAGTTTTTCACGTTAGCTAATCAATCAAAAGGAGATCTACAGCTATCAGTGATTTAAACTGCCGTGTTAGCAACCAGTTGACAGATCACTAGACTAGGACTGGGAGACCTGAGTGCTATTGGGCAAGCCACTTTGTTGCTTCTCAAGTTCCCCATCTGTTAAATGGGATAATGATACCAATCTCCTTTCCAAAGTGCTCTGTAAGAGGTTGGGATCATTACAGACTCACACTCAGACATCCAGGCCATTATCATGAGTCTCGCAGTTGTTGTGATTTTACCTGCAGCCCCAGCTCCTGAAGTCTTGTGATGGTGCGAGAGACTCAGCTTTTATTTGAAAAAGAAAGTATGTTTCTCATGATTGCAGAGAAAAGTTTGGAAACATGACCCCCTCCTCCTCCTCCTCAAAGGATCACAAGCCAGACTGCAAATTTGCCCCAAATTTATTATTGTAAAGATCTTGTGATTTTGAAGCCAGTATCATGATTTATGAATGTTTGGGGTTGTAAATGGTGTAATTGTCCCCTAATCTCACAGGGTTAGCAGGCTGAGAGCTGTGTTACAATTGTTATGACTCCTCTGTCTGCTAAACCTCTGGAGGGTTAAGTAACCACTTCATTCTACAACCTGTGTGAATCCCTATGCTGAAAACTATCTGTCCTACCTTGTATTAAGTATGGACAGTCTGGTTACCTTCTCCAGACCTGAGGAAGAGCTCAGCGAAGCTCAAAAGCATATCCCTTCCACCAACAGAAGTCAGTCCAGTAAAAGATCATCCGGTAGAGTGATTTGGTGGCTGATTTGAGGCTTATTAAAATTTGGTGGTTGGAGTCACGAGTTGATATTGGGGCCTGCCTGGTCCCATCCCTCCTAGCAAAAGTCACTTTGTTCTCAGACTGGTTGTTCCTCAGAGCAGGGACCATCTTTCTTTAGGTTTGGGGGCGTGTTTAGAACAGTGAGTGTGACCCCAAATTGCATCCCACTTTGTAATTTCTTCTTGCCATTTCCTCTTGGAACCTCAAATGGCAGAACTTTTCCCTTAGGGCTCAATCTTAGCCAACTTGGGCAACTGCATGGTGGAGGAAGGGGGCATACGGCGCTAGCTCCCTTCCTTCCCCATGCGAGCTGCCTGCACCAGGGGAAGACCTGCTGGGTGGGGGCATTACTCCCTCACATGCACAGGTGGGTGGAAAGGTGCAGAGAGCTTGACCCAATGCAGCAGCCAGCACAGCTAAGCCAGTGAGGAGGGGGAGTTAACCTGAGCCTGCTCTAGGGTTGACATAGGTTATTTCCCTCGTGATGCAAGGAGTAGCAGGGACCAAATTGACTTGTTGGGCAAACATGTACTACCCTTTACTCAGTGCAGACCAGCAGATGTGATGGGTTTTATACAGAAAATAGATGTCATTTGTATATATATGAGTGCAAGTGGTTAGTTAATAGAGCACCATCTACTAGCATTTAGGGAAATGTAACATTAATAAATGTGTAGGACCAATAATGTTGCTGATGTTCACTGCAAATGGTTTCCAGATTACACGGCCCTTAACACAAGGTGCCAGTCTAGTGCCACACTATCCTTATTTCTTCAGACTGTCACCACTTTTAGTTCTCTGCCTACGCCCAGGAAGTCTAGGAAGGGGTTGTGCGCCCACACCAACCCCAGTGTATCAACCTCATTGTTACAAGGTATTGGCATGGCTCACGTGCCGTAGACACTCACTACTGCTTGAATGCAGGGCAGAAGTTTTTTAGACTAGCCAGATCAGTAAGTGGCTTGACAGTTCCTCTTTGACTGGTGCAACCCCACTGTATTTCAGAAAATAAGTGACCCATTCCTTCTATATCAGGGGTCCAGGGAAAGACGAACCTCAATTCTGAGGACAGGCCCCCTGAATTTCACAACACTCTGGTACAGCACATGAGAACTTTGGTGGCAACAGTGGGTGAATGAAAAAACCTGAGGATTTTTTATTCTGTTAAGCAGTAACAGAACATCAGGTCCCTCGTTCACTTTTATATTCAATTCAGTTTATTTTGTGCTGCCTCCAATTGCTCATTTCTCAATATGCTGTAGAATTCACAATGACATAAATGCACTGTAAGAGATGTCAGGAGAAAGTCTGAGGTTTTAACAGCTGGGTCTTCTGGCAGCTGGGAAGGTGAAAGGGTGGTTGGAGGTCTTGTCACCGAGAAGCAGGGGACAGCACGACTGAGTGTCTTTCTCATCTCTTTGTGAACAAAGGCGAAGGTGACTTTACATGATATTTGGGGAATAGGAGGTGGAGCTTGAACTTCTAGTTCCCCATTCCAGCAGATCAAAAGTGAGGTGAGCTGGCAGAGCTGTGTGAGAGAAGTAACTCCATCCTTAACCGTGATTAACCTGCCTGTGACTATTGCTATCTTACATACTAGCAAGACACCCAAAATATTGACATAGGGAAACTGCTCACAGACCAACTGACATCATAAAAGATGCCCTGGTGAGACAATTATTTCTGTTCCCCTTTAACATTTGACAATGCGCATCCCTAATCTCCTACACCGTGAGCTTCAGCTGAATCAAATTGCACTGAAGACAACAATTGTAGTATTGATTTCTGATGCTAAAAATGATGCATAATACTCACTGGGCTATCAGATCTGCTCAGTGGATGAAAGTGCTATCAGAGAAGATGGATCATCATTGGCAATGATGAAAGGTCTAGAAAACATGACCTATGAGGGAAGATTGAAAAAATTGGGGGTTATTTTTAGTCTGGAAAAGAGAAGACTGAGAGGGGACATGATAATAGTTTTCAATTACATAAAAGGTTGTTACAAGGAGGAAGGAGAAGAATTGTTCTTAACCTCTGAGGATAGGACAAAAGAAGCAATGGGCTTAAATTGCAGCAAGGGCGGTTTAGGTTGGACATGACGAAAAACTTCTTAACTGTCAGGGTGGTTAAGCACTGGAATAAATTGCCTAGGGAGGTTGTGGAATCTCCATCATTGGAGATTTTTAAAAGCAGATTAGACAAACACCTGTCAGAAATGGCGTAGATAATAGTCCTGCCTTGAATGCAGGGAACTGGACTAAATGACCTCTCGAGTTCCCTTCCAGTGCTAGGATCCTATGATTCATCAACCATGTTATTCTTGAGGTGCAGCATTATCGCTTCATTCAAGTCATTTCTGTGCGGTTGTGCTTAAGCAATAAGTCACAACATGGTGTGCGTTACTTGGGCAATGGTGCATGTCTGTGATGTGTTCAGCCAATGTCTTTATCCATGCAAGCGCACCAAACAGCTTCCTCATGGACATCCTGTTGTGGCTTATTGGTATGAAAATGACAGCATTAGGGTATTAACCGTAGGGTTTTTAATAACAAAATATTAAAGAATTAGTTTATATACCACTGTGCCAGGAGAAAGTCCCAGAGAAAGAAATATAATGAGATCATTTGCCAGTAGGGGAAATTTACGATACACTCCAGGGAAGGAGAGACTGGGCCATTATGGGGTGCTGCAAAGGAGTCACACCATTCCGGGCAAGCGGTAGCAATTGTGCTGGTAATTAGACCAGCCTGTTGTGGTTTTCAGTTCATTCTTGTCTATTTTCTATCACAAGGGCCATGCTGTGCACTGCTGGAAACTGGGCATTATTGGTCTGGGACTGTGACATTACCTTAAAAGCTCAGTCAGCCAATCAGAGCATGGCTTTGATCAGTGCCTAAAGCTGCGTGCTAGCAATTGTTAAAAACTTGTTAAAAGAGCACTGGCTTAGGAGATTAGTAATAACAGAGTCTTTGAGTCAATAAATCAAAGCCAGTCCATGTTAGCAACAGCTGAAAGATGTTCCTCTCGGACAGCAGCTTGACATATGGGAAATGTGTTGGTGGTCTCAGTCCAGGGGGTAGCGGGAAGAGAAGCTCTATCAACTACTGGCATTAACAATTGCCCCTTCATTTGGCATTTTCAGCATGAGACCTCAAGGAAGGCATTGCCCTGGAGGCTATGGGGGTA
This sequence comes from Trachemys scripta elegans, assembly GCF_013100865.1. Taxonomy (NCBI): domain Eukaryota; kingdom Metazoa; phylum Chordata; order Testudines; family Emydidae; genus Trachemys; species Trachemys scripta. Next base: position 5,853,695 of record NC_048302.1, read on the forward strand.
TATGGACAGATTGGGGGTATATGGGTGAAGGTTGCATGAGAATGCTTGAGCTGTAGCCTGTTCTTCATCTCCTGTCTGGTTGGAGGATCCGGTTTCTTAATATTGCCTATCCCAGAACTGTTCACAAGTGCAATTAAATTCCAGCTGTGCTTTTTCTGAGGATGTGTGGTCCAATGGGTAAGGCTACCAGCCTGGGCTGCGGGAATCCTGGGTTCTATTTCCACCTCTACCAATCACTTGCTGGATGACCTAGGGCAAGTCACTTCATTTCCTGACATTTAGGCTGGCCTGTCTATTTAAACTGTAAACAATTTGGGCAGGGAACGTCTCTCCCTAACCGTTTGTGCAGTGCTGGTCACAATGGGGCCTTGATTTTAGTTGCAACCCTTGGGCTGTGCTGTAACAATAGTTTAATCCCAAATCTGGATAGAATCCAAACCTGTTATCGTTGTGGATGATTATTGTCATTCTTTTAAATTATTATTCATTGTGGTTTGCATCTGCACTTCCGGGTTCCTGCCAGGACCTGAAGCTGAAGTGCTGAAATGCTACAACTGGGGCATATTTCACAGGATCAGTGGCCTGACCAGTAGCAGGAAGTACTGGAAATCTCACAAGAAAGCCAGTTCTCACAACAATCCTAGCCTAAGGGGTCTAGCCAGTTGGGAAGGTTCGGCAGTTTGGGGTGTTTATCTTTATGTCCAAACCTACTTTCAACCAAACGATTGGCCAGCCTACTTGCCCTCAGTACTGAACGCTGGCAATGAATTTATTCAGCATCAGTGTCTTAATCCAGACCTTAAATCTGGCCAGGCAAACCACTAACTATGTGAGGCTTGATCCAGAAATGTGTCTTACATGGCATCAATGTACACTCTTCTTTGTAGCCCTGTCCTCAGGACTCCTTGGCTACAGAGCTAGACCGTACTTTCCTAATAATCCTAAAAATATGTTTTATTTTAATGTGCTAATGGATATTAGACTGAACATTTCCTGCCGTTGGGGATTTCTGAAACCATAATTGCCTTTTGAATTTAATTGCCCCTAGAATGAGATCAGAAATTGGCTTTTTACTTAATGGGGAAATATTTAAGAGCCGTTATGGCTCTGGAACTATTATTTTTAGACCTAAATTAAGCCATGGAAATTAGATGCAGATAACAATCATGGAACCACCATTTACATACCCTAGAATGCACTAGTAACAGGGAGATTAAAAGTCTGTTTTAACCATTCCTGAGAACCTGTTTAAAAGACTAAAAGGCGCTTTGAGATTAAATCGCAAATTGTCATCTGCTGATGTGTAATCTTACTTATTGCCTCTATGTGAAAGCAAAGGCCACTGTTTGTAGGCCTTCTTTTATTAATAAATTTGCCACTGTGTTTACATATTAAAAATCACTGGCTTTCTTGGAACCAGATGGAAAACTTAAGGCATTTTCATCTCATCTTAAAGAAGAACTGAATAATGACCGAATAGGCTTTAACAGCTGCTGTGCCAGCATGCGGAGAATTCATGGGATGAAGCTCTTCATTGAGGGACAATAACATTTTTGAGCACTTCAGAGCTCGGTGGGGGCAGTATGTTTTCCTCATAGTAGTTCTGAAACATAGCAAAATATACTCTCCAGTAGACACAGCAACTGAGAAAGTAAAATGAGCAGTTTTATTTTATCCCAGAGTCATTACTTAAGATGGAAAACTACGCTTAAAAAACACAGCATGCGATGCAAGCTAACATGACATCTAGTCCCAGGAACGTAGCGTATTAGAGCATTATTCGTATTATTAGTCTCATTATTTATTGATTTCTTCAAAGGACCATGCTCTTACATGTTGATCCTTTGCTCGTATTGTGGTTTATTGTTATTGTAATCAGATACAGCAGGCAAAGAAGTAAGTCTTAAGCCCAGATTTTAAACAAAATAATTAACAAGCCAATGTTCCTTGATAAAGCATTCCACCAAAAAGTAGCAAGGCGGGCAAATATTTTGCTAATATTTTGTGACCCTGTGGAAAGAAATAGCATGTTGTTCTGCAATTAAAGACTACAAATAATACATGCATGGGGGGGGGGGGGGGGAATTAAGGTTGTACAGGTTTCCTTGATTGTGGCATTCTTAATTTTTCAATGCTTGACTTTGCAACTTTAACATCTTTTAATGGTTTTTTTTTATATGTTTGTTTCTAATTATGGTTGCCAAGAAAACCTAAATGGTAAAGACTTTCTATGGGTCTTAGGCTCCTAAATCACTGAGATGCTTTTGAAAATTTTATCCAAAGTCATGAATGAAATGTAAACCAATGCCTTCCTGAGTCTGCAGGAAGCCTGAAATGAAAGGTCTGAACAGGGAGTCAGTTCTCTCAGTTATTGCTATGTAATGTTGACTCTGAAACCTAATGATGATTCTTTAAATGTCAACTTTGTTAATTATTTTATGGTTGTTCATTTTCCCAGAATCATGTCCCAGTATGTTTATTTCAAAATCCCATACCAACTCCCTTGTTGTGTCGGTTGCCAAAAACCCCAATTGCCCTTTACCCAGCTGCTTAAACCTTCACTTTCCCCCGCATGCAATTATGTGTTATCAGGACAAAACCCATGAAAGCTAAAGATGTGGAAAAAA
>NC_048302.1:5858745-5866121 GCF_013100865.1 Trachemys scripta elegans
AAGAGACAGAGCCAAATATTTGATTCAGGTCATTACACTGAAGATGACTCATCGGGGCTGTGGCACTCAGTGGACCAGCAATTTGCCTCTCTGTTTTATGTGCCCTTCCCAACAGATGTGTAAAGTGTGGCACAGATTATCTTGTCGCCCAGAAAGATGATTGTGAGACTCTCACTGATGGGGAATCCATTGTACCAGAGGAGATGGAGAGAAAACCCAATCCATGAATAGTGTTTATTCAAGCATCACAAAAGGGCGGGGGGGACGGATAGCTCAGTGGTTTGAGCATTGGCCTATTAAACCCAGGGTTGTGATTTCAATCCTTGAGGGGGTCATTTAGGGATTGGGGCAAAAATCTGTCTGGCGATTGGTCCTGCCTTGCCTTGAGCAGGGGGTTGGACTAGATGATCTCCTGAGATCCCTTCCAACCCTGATAGTCTATGACTCATAAAAGAGTTTGGGGCCACATGGCAGCTCCAAGAGCATGTGGGGAGCACAAAAAAATAATGGAGAAAGGTGCTATAGTTGTATGAGGTCTAATGTCTCCTGGCCACAAGTGGGCAGTACATTATGCAACAGCCCTTACTCATACAACAAGTGCATAAAAAGTGTAGCTTGTACTTCCTGGAGGTGCAAGCTATTGCATAGGGAGGGAAGAGGAGGCTCTTGGCCACAGCCCCATCCCGAGCACATACGCTGGAGTACTCCAAAGACCCTCGAAGTGAATGGAAAAGCTCCCACAGACTTCAATAGGCTTCGTATCAGGGCCCCAGGGCACCGTCAGCTGTCTGCTGACAGGTGAACAATGCTATGGGGAAAAGGCGCCTGGTACACTAACTCCTGAAGACTGAGACAGAGCCCTGAAATTCATTTGCTTTTGGTCCGAGTGAAAATTAAGGTGTAATTTTTATTTTATCCTTTACCCAAGTGTAGAGAAAATCGCCTTTCCATGATTTCGGGAGAATCCATTAATTTATATTTGCACATCCCCTTGCCTCCTGAAGGTGACCACGGCGATACACAGCCGGCAAGACACAGGGCCTGATTCATCCCATTTGTGGAACCTTTGAGCCAGAGCGTCTTCATCTCCTCTAAGTACCATCATCCCTGAAAAGTCTTGGAAAGGAGGTCCTCTTTAAAGTACCACGAGGCTGCATAGGAACCCCTTGGCTAGAGCTCACAAAGAGGAAGTTGGGGTGGTCCAGTTACTAATGCACCAACCAGGTTCTACTTTAGGCCAAAACTCATGGCGATCGGGGGAGGTCCCAGATGACTGGAAAAAGGCTAATGTAGTGCCCATCTTTAAAAAAGGGAAGGAGGAGGATCCGGAGAACTACAGGCCAGTCAGCTTCACCTCAGTCCCTGGAAAAATCATGGGAACAGGTCCTCAAGGAATCAATTATGAAACATTTAGAGGAGAGGAAAGTGATCAGGAACAGTCAGCATGGATTCACCAAGGGGAAGTCGTGCCTAACTAACCTAATTGCCTTCTATGAGGAGATAACTGGCTCTGTGGATGAGGGGAAAGCAGTGGATGTGTTATTCCTTGACTTTAGCAAAGCTTTTGATACGGTCTCCCACAGTATTCTTGCCGCCAAGTTAAAGAAGTATGGGCTGGATGAATGGACTGTAAGGTGGCTAGAAAGGTGGCTAGATCGTCGGGCTCAATGGGTAGTGATCAATGGCTCCATGTCTAGTTGGCAGCCGGTATCAAGCAGAGTGCCCCAAGGGTCGGTCCTGGGGCTGGTTTTGTTTAATATCTTTATTAATGATCTGGAGGATGGTGTGGACTGCACTCTCAGCAAGTTTGCAGATGACACTAAACTGGGAGGCGTGTTAGATACGCTGGAGGGTAGGGATCAGATACAGAGGGACCTAGACAAATTAGAGGATTGGGTCAAAAAAACCTGATGAGGTTCAACAAGGACAAGTGCAGAGTCCTGCACTTAGGACGGAAGAATCCTATGCACTGCTACAGACTAGGGACCGAATGGCTAGGTAGCAGTTCTGCAGAAAAGGACCTAGGGATTATGCTGGACGAGAAGCTGGATATGAGTCAACAGTGTGCTCTTGTTGCCAAGAAGGCTAACAGCATTTTGGGTTGTATAAGTAGGGGCATTGCCAGCAGATCGAGGAACATGATCATTCCCCTTTATTTGACATTGGTGAGGCCTCATCTGGAATACTGTGTCCAGTTTTGGGCCTTACACTACAAGAAGGATGTGGAAAAATTGGAAAGAGTCCAGTGGAGGGCAAAAAAATGATTAGGGAGCTGGAGCACATGACTTATGAGGAGAGGCTGAGGGAACTGGGTATTGTTTAGTCTCCAGAAGAGAAGAATGAGGGGGAATTTGATAGCTGCTTTCAACTACCTGAAGGGGGGTTCCAAAGAGGATGGAGCTCGGCTGTTCTCAGTGGTGGCAGATGACAGAACAAGGAGCAATGGTCTCAAGTTGCAGTGGGGGAGGTCTAGGTTGGATATTAGGAAACACTATTTCACTAGGAGGGTGGTGAAGCAGTGGAATGCGTTACCTAGGGAGGTGGTAGAATCTCCTTCCTTGGAGGTTTTTAGGGCCCTGCTTGACAAAGCCCTGGCTGGGATGATTTAGTTGGGAATTGGTCTCGCTTTGAGCAGGGGGTTGGACTAGATGACCTCCTGAGGTCCCTTCCAACCCTGATATTCTATGATTCTATGATAATGTGCTGTGTGACCTTGGTCAAGTCATTTCTCTCTGCCCCTCTGTTTCCCCTCCACCCCTTTGTCTATTTGGATTGTAAAATCTTCATGACAGGATTATCTCAGGCTACATATTTGTAAAGCACCCAGCATAAAGGACCTCTGATCTTAATTAGGGTTTCTAGGAGTTACTGTAACGATAATCCAAGTTTGGCTGAAATTCTGTGCAGAACCACATATTGCCTTTATTTTACCGAAAGATATCCTAAATCCCATGCAAATGAGGGAAAGATATTTATTTATGTGCAGGAGCAAGGATTTAAATTTAGGGTAAATGACAGTCATTCCGATAATACACTACTACTCTGCAAAATTATGTGCTGAGATCCGCCATTAGTCTTTTACTAATCTGCAATATGCAGAAACTGTGAATTTAATGAGCTTCATAATTATTTTGTTCTCAAAAATCCTCACTTTTTGGTAATGACATTATTTCAAATGGTAATTTTTACACCGTGTCCTTAGTCAATCATTTCAATTTCCAGCATGTGTGCCTAAAGTAAACGAGTAAAATCAGGAAAGAGAGATTTATCTCAAGGACTTTGCACCTTAAATAGCCAGTCAAATATTAAACATCACTATCAATAACAGGTGGACCGTATTATAAGCTTCATCATAACTAGAGTCTTAGGAGTGAAATGAGATCTTGCTGAAAAGATGTCAGGAATTTCATTTAGTCCTTTTTATAGTGGAGACCATCAATCTGTCTTAATGTCCATTGGAGAAAAAATAATTGTCTTTTCTTTTTGGCAATGGTATTTCATTATATGCAGTAGGACAAATAACACGAGTTCAAAGTAAAATAAGATGAGAATGTCCCTGTATTTGTTTTCTTATGGTTTCATTTCTTCTTGTTTAATTTCACGTTGAAGAAGGCACAGGTCTAATTAAATTAAGACCAGTTCTGTTTTTAATGCGCATCTTACAGTCAAACCAGCAAAATGATTTTAGTTTTCAAAGTTATTATATTCCAATTGATCTTCCAGGCATTGGGATTATGATCTGATTATGAAGATGTATGCATTTATCAAAAGCCAGAGCCATCTGTCTCAATTCTATGTAATGTCATTACAGATTCATCATTTATCCAGCCGGAGTGTGTGACATGGGACCCAAGTAACTAGCAGTTCTATACTTATTATCACTTCGCACTGCGTATGGCTGGACATGAGGCTGTCGACTTCCACTAATCTACTTTTGAAGTAAAAACCATCATCCTGGGCTAATCCTCCAAACTCCTGAATAATCAGGCAGCACTGATACCTAAAATACAGTACAGGCACTGGCTTTTCCATAGAGAAACCTACAGCATTTTGCCAGCCTGCAGACAGATTTCGCCCTGCAGCTGCAGAGCGGAAGCGTAAGTACATTGATATGTAGCATACAAAGGGCACCGCGCAGGAGCAAGGGTTAACTGTCTGAATTGGGAAATGAGCAGGGTTTAATGTACATAATCAGGAAGCTTTCTAACTCAGAAAGACACTCACAAGCTCTGCAAGGTCCAGTTTATTTAGAGATTAGAGGCTGCATCAGCCCAGGCACAAATCTGAGGGCATTTATCCTCAGGCTTGTCAGAGTAATTTACAGCGGCTGATTACTTTACAACAGTAGTGCAGAGAAGTAGCTAGCTACACAATAACATTCAAAAAGGGCTTGATTAAATAACCAATCACCACCCTTTATGCTTTGTTTATATGCTGTACCCTTTCCCCCTTCCCTTTTATCGGTTTGGTTAAAATCGCAAGATCTCTGGGACAAAGCCTGGGAGCAGACCCTCAGCTAGCATAAATTGGCTTTGCTCCAATGATTTACTGGACCAATCCTGATTTACATCAGGTGAGGATCTGACCCTGTACCTTCTCCTATGTTGCTCTGCACATTCTGGGAGCTACTTAAAGCAAATAAATTATTAATAATTGCAAACCAATGACCCTGCTAGTCTGCTCATTATTATTATTATTCATAAATATTGAATCCGTTTCACTTGCAGGATCAGGCCCAGCTGAATACTCCATAAATAGTAGTAGAAACTTTGACATTCATTCATTTTGACTGTGTCCTTGCCCGTTGTGGTCTATTCTTTAAATAGTGTAGTAAGCAAATTTACAGGCAGGAATCATTGCCAACATGTGCGGCTATTGAAGAATATTTGAAGAAAGTGCTTTTTTTTTTTAATTTTAGGGGCAATGAATATTCACATTGGCACCCTCATCCTAGGTATGCTCACCCTGTGGGGGAAGCACAAAAAGGTTGTGTGATCTGTCTATCAAGTGAAATATTTCAAATTGCACTTTTTGCATATCTGAAGCAATATTAGAGAGACAAAGTGGATAAGGTAATATCTTTTATTGGACCAATTTCTCTTGGTGAGAGAGACACGCTTTTGAGCCTCACAGAGCTCTTTTTCAGATCTGAGAAACTTACTCATGCCTGGTCTACACTATAAAATTACATCAACCTAACTTATGTTGGCATACATGCAATGCAGATATTAAATCACCTGTGTGTGTGCACACTTGGCTCCTTGTGTCAGCAGTGAGTGTCCTCACCAGGAGCAATTGTATTGATTAAATTGTGGACATTGTGGGATGGTTGCTGAAAGCCAGTAACAGTCGAAGTAAGCAATGAAGTGTCTACACTGACACTGCGTTGACCTAACTACGTTGACCTTGACTCTACACCACTTGTGGAGGTGGAGTTATTAAATCGGCATAGCTGGGCAGTTACGTCGGCGGGAACAAACTTAAGTGTAGACAAATCCATAGTTAGGTCAATGTAAGCTGCCTTGCATTGACTTAACAATATAGAGTAGACCAGGCAATAGAGAGGCAATTATGTCAGCCACCACAGTAATTAAATTGGCCGTTTATGTCCACACTACCCTCCTTCTGCTGGTGGTGTGCATCCTCACCAGGAGTGCTTGCATCAACTTTAGCGGGGCCTTGTGGGGGGCTGACCAAGGCGTCGGGGCTCTGGTGGTCAGCCCAGAGTGGTGGCAGGGCTGACAGCTCAGGGGGTCAAAGGCAGCAACAGGCGATGTAAGAAACACAGTGGCTACACAGACACTGCATCAACCTAACTACATCGACCTACGTGCTACACCTCTTATGGAGGTGGAGCTATTAGGTTGGTGTAGTGGGTGACTTACATCGATGGGAACTACATTTCAGTGTAGACGCTTCCAGAGTTAGATGGATGTAAGTGTCTCACGTCGGCCTAACTCTGTAGTGTAGACCAGGCCTTAGAGTAAGTTTCCCCCACCCGAAGAAGAGCTCTGTGAAAGCTTGTCTCACTGACCAACAGAAGTTGGTCCAATAAAAGATATCACCTCGTGCACCTTGTCTCTCTGATAGCCAGAGACCAACATGGCTACAACAACACTGCATGAAGCACTAGTAGTCATTTGCAATGAGGGAGGGGCGTGGCTGCTTTGTAGCACCCCTGTTCACTGTTGGCACTCTTTGCCTCAGTTTCCCTCCTGAAAGTTAGTCTCCTCAGCTCTCCACACCAAGCTGTGGGGTAGCTGTGGTCTAGCCCACCAGCCAAGTCACAACAAACACAGCCCCTTCTAGGGAGCAGAGTCCAAACTGAAAACTCCCCAACAAAAGGGCACAGTGCCCTTCAGCTGGCCCTGTGCACCCTGCTTCCAGCCCCTCTTCAGCACTCTGTGCCTTGTGTCCTATCTGGCTGTTACAGAGCCTTGGATTGGCGTACCCTTTTCCTTGCACTCCTTGGCTCAGGGCCTACCATAGGAGCGAGTGAGCGAGACAGACAGACAGACAATCTGCTCCTGTGATTCCAACTCCAGACTGATCTCACTCTCAGTCCTTTGATAAGGCTCAGGTGTCCATTACGCTATCACCAGATGCTCCTTAGTTCTGCCCCTTCAGGCTGGGAAGCAGCTAATTAATTATGGCATAGGTATGACTGACCCTAGCAACCCTTAAAGGGGCCAGTCACGTTGTGACATGCAAGGAATCCTTAGGTCACTAGGAGACAGGGTTTACGCCCAGCTTTGCTACTAATCAGCTGTGTGACCTTGGGCAATTCAATTTGCTACACTGTCTGTTTTCCCATCTGTAAAATGGAGATAATGGAACTTGCCTGCCTTTGTAAAGAGCTCTGTGATAAGTGGACAAAAAGTTGTATATAGGAAGTTAGTAGTAGTAGTAGTAACTGACTCATAGAAACCATGATGATTTATGATTCAATGGACAATTCACGAACAGAAAAAAAGGGCTAAGTCTAACAAACAGATTGCGTCATTCATGGTATTACTAGTACCCTCAGGATGAAGAGTAACATGGACTTCTCAGCACTTTTATGAGCTGTGACTTAAACAGATATCACAAATGAAGGGCCTAAGCAGGTGAAAACCCAGGTGCTGCAGAATGTCGTAATGTTGCATCGGTAGGTTGCACTCTTCCCTCCTTGTTAGTACAAACCTAAGGTCCAGTCACAGTATAAGGAGTCGTGTGTTATAGAAGAAACTGGATACAATTTTGACCAGCACCTATATGACTTAGGTGCCTAAGTTTAATTGACTTTCAGTGGGACTTAGGTTCCTAAGTCACTTCAGACCTTTTGAAAATGTTATGCACTGTCTTTCAGGTGAGATGTAAAAACAAGTCACTGCCCA